>NC_134643.1:12921271-13221438 GCF_030463565.1 Pelecanus crispus
GACTGGAAAAGTCTATGTATCTCTATATACCTATAGACTTTTCCAGTGATTTGTTTGTAGAAATCTGTCTCTTGATTTGGCCTCACAAAGTAGAGAAAACTGACTGTCCTTTTCATAAGAAATGGAATTTCTGTTGCTGAAATATCTGTTCCTTCAAGAATCTAGGAAAAATTGTCTGCCATAGTTAAGACTGTTCAAAAGGGAAATTAAATGTTTCCATTGTAGCTCACATCTTTTATTGGATCATGAAACTCAGGTTGCATGCAATGCAAAGTAGTTCTCAAAGAAATCCTGAACTCCTCCAGACTTAACGCTTCATGTTTACTGTCTTAAAATACAGTTTCCAGTGGGAATAATTCGTTACAAATTAGTTCTATGATTTCACAACACCTCTGCAGTACCATTTAGTGGTGTCTTGGCTTCCCGTTAACTACAGTAGTGAGTGGGAATTTTTACAACAGTATTTGTTCTCAGTATTTTAACTCTTTTCTCTAATTACCTCTGCTGTTAAAATGGCCACATTGTAAAGTCTAGTGAAAATTTCACAAACATTCATTGTCTGCACAAACAGAATGAAATCTCAGTTATAAAATGCCAGTTGATTATCCAGCCTTGAATGAAACATTATACTTCCTATGTTGCATTATTATTACAATTTTCTTTTATGTTCTGCTCCAAAATATGCAGAGCAGCTTTTTGGGTTTTTTTGTTCAGTATTTATACAGATGTCGAGGTTTAACCCCAGACAGCAACTAAGCCCCCCACAGCCACTCACTTACTCCCCCTGCAGCAGGCTGAAGGAGAGAATCAGGGGTGTAAAAGGGAGAAAACTCATGGGTTGAGTGAAAGACAGTTTAATAGGTAAAGCAAAAGCTGCTCATGCAAGCAAAGCAAACCAAGGAATTCATTCACCACTTCCCATCGGCAGGCAGGGGTTCAGCCATCTCCAGGAAAGCAGGGCTCCATCACGCATAACGGTGACTTGGGAAGACAAACACCATCACTCCAAATGTCCCCCCACTTCCTTCTTCCCCCAGCTTTATATGCTGAGCATGGCGTCATGTGGTGTGGGATATCCCTTGGGTCAGCTGGGGTCAGCTGTCCCGGCTGTGTCCCCTCCCAGCTTCTTGTGCACCCCCAGCCTGCTCGCTGCTGGGGTGGGGTGAGAGGCAGAAAAGGCCTTGGCTCTGTGTAAGCACTGCTCAGCAATAACGAGAACATCCCCATATTACCAATGCTGTTTTCAGCACAGATCCAAAACAGAGCCCCATACTAGCTACTGTGAAGAAAATTAACTCTGTCTCAGCCAAAACCAGCACAACAGAATATTTGATATGAACTCTAAGTTTGAAATGAACATTTATCTCTGTAAGTTGTAAGTTTACAAAACTATATGGCAAAAAGTTAGCAAACCAACAAGGGTGTCTTAGCAGAGAACAAAATACACATTCTTCTGTAAAATATTAATTTCATAATAGTATGGGGGGATATGAGAGATATAAGGTACGAGGAATAAAAAAGATTGTTTTGCATCTACAACCTCATCACTTCATGCAAAAATACATACTGATCCAGCCAGCAATAACAGGCAAATAAAGTCCCTAAATTTTTCTCAGTAAATCTCTGCCTATGTAAGGCTACAAACAGATTTCACAATTAATTAATAGTTATATTCATGATTAGGAAAGAGTCTGAATTGTGTAAAACCATAGAAAGGTGCACTCTACCCAGAAAGAGGAGAAAAGTTTAGCTCTGACTCTGTGTACATGAATGCAGTGATGGGGGAACAAAATTCAGTGCCAGTCGCTTGAAGCATAATTGGTGCTCCGTGGTCTCCAGAAGAGCAGTAACCAGCTGGGCATATTTCAAACTGTCTGGATGGAGGAGGTGAGCAATTCTTGTGCAGAGAGAGAAAGGATCACTGAGAGAAACAACCTGGCTGATTGTGAGAAGACTTAGAGAAGGCTCTGCAAGCAAGCAGGAAAAGTTTGCTTTCCCTTCAGGGCAGAAAGGACTCTGCTTGCTTCAGGAGCAACTTTTGCCTCATCCCCCGCCAGCAGGACCCCAGTAGCAATTCTGGTTTTAGCAATGTGAATAGAAGTTAACTTTAAAGAAGTACTGTATCCCCAAAGTTCAGCAATAATAATTTCCTCTTCTTTTAGGTGAGGGACTCCTGAGTAGTTGGTTATAAACTATAGCTTCCCTCCTAGATCCATTGTACTCGGGTATCAAGTGCTGGGGCTCAGTCGCCAACCCCTCACCACCTCCCCAGCCCCAGCCCCCTGGAGCTACCCTGGAGTCTGCACCCTCCAACTCCTGCATAACGTTGGGCCGCTCACCTGGACACAGCTCGTGCTTAGACTTTCCACCTTGCAGCGCGCTCAGCTTTATGGCATGGTGATCTAATTAATGTGGATGTCTTCACTTGTAGTAAAATAGAAAGGTAAAAAAGATGCTTAGGCCTGCTTATGAGCTTCTGCCATTAATCACCCTCTCTCTCTGCTATATGTTGTCGCTCTGGGCTTCAGTGCTTCTTCAGCTCTTCTTATCCTTCTTTTTTCTTATTTTTGGCCTCAGTCATCAAACTCACAATTCTGGTAAGAGTAGCAGTTTTAAAGAATTGTTTTTAGTTTAAAAAGCAGTTTTACAGCAGGATTGCTTTATTTTAGTGGCCATCTTTCTAACAGCCAGCGACCTTGGAAAAAGTTGCCTGCGCCCTCTGTGCTTTAAAAGGAATAATTTTTCATGAGTAGAATTGCCTATGAATTCTTAATATGCAAGCTTTATGAAAGGCCAACTTAATATGCTGAGCAGCAGAGAATACTAAGAAAGACTGGGTTATGCTGCATAAGGAAAAGCAGTTAGAAGACCAAGAATTTATGTGGGCATTGAAAGTCTCAAGCTGTGACAAAGTTAGACATTAGATGGCCTGTTTGTTCATCTCAGTACCATGCTTCTCCAAACATCGCATCTGCAGTTCCCGATTCACTCTGCAATTACTAGAGGCAGCACAGGATTGCTATAAATAGGCAAAGAACAAAATATTTGGGATCTAGCAGCTCCTTTTGAATGACAAAGCACCAATCCCAAGCTGTAGCTGTAATCTTATCACTCTTTGTTAGTGTACACTAAATCCTGCCTCCCAGAAGGAAGAAAGAAACCCAAAATCTCCTCATCCACCAGTTTTCAAGTAGGCATCTGTAGCAAGTATGTGTCTTCAAGCCCTCACACTGTCTCCTGTTTGCTCACTTCATAGAGAAGTGACCTCACCCCCTGCAGCTGGGATCCTTAAAATGCCTCTGAGCACTGTCTTACCTAAATAACGTCTGTATAGATGATGAAGTAAACCAGGATTACTATATATATTTTATATATTTAAAACCACTCCATGATTACTTGCTTGTAAGCCCACCCTCCTTCTAATAAACCAGTAGACAATGTAATAGAGATGCTAGCTCTATTGCTAGCTCTATGCACAGAAATGTGCATTTACCAATGTTTGTCTTAAGTGTTTGTGTATACATGCAAAACTATCAGCTTATGTGCCATTGCTTTCCTTATTCATTCAATCCCCATAGCTTTGAAATCCCACAGCAAAATAATAAGAACATTTTGGAGATATGTTGAGTTATGGAGAAAAAAAAAAAAAAAAAAAAATCACCAGAGCAGGCAAATTGGTAATTTCTGAAACACATTGCAAACCCTTTTTTACCCTTTTTTTTTTTTTTTTTTTTTTGTGTGTGGTTTGTATTTGCTTTTAAATGAACTTGCTGGGGAAAAAAGAAAAAAAAAAGCAAAAAAAAAAGCCCCTCTGTTTACAGGAATGAGGCGCAGCATAGGAGGTTCAGAGGATCAATTTATTTTGGGGAGATAGAAAAAAGGGAAATCTGAAAGTTCAACTGAATTCCTCCTTAACTGCAGAGTACAAATCTTACTGTAAATAACGAACTATTTATATTGCCATGTATGTATGTTGTATATATGCAATATGTATATAACAACTCTTTATGTTAAACTCACAGGCATGTCTTGGAAAACCACTCATCTTATCATATGAGAGTTTCACAGATGCCCCGAACTGAAGGTTCTTGATCACTCAAAATACTCCTTTCCCTTTAGTAAAATACATAAATAAAATTCAGTTTTCTTTTTTTATTTGCCAAACTGAGCACAATCCCCCCCCCAATCAAAACACTGATTTTATAGATTACATAGGTATTCAGAATTTAGAAGTGTTGGGAAGGTGCTAGTTTGGTTGAAAAAAAACTCTTGAAGACGTGTTAACTGTGCTTAAAAGTGAGTGCAGACATATGCATAAGTTTTTCTATTTCATGCAAAAAATGGGTGCTGTTGGATGAGTTATCTCAAGAGAGAGCCACACTAAGACAGGAAACATCCAACAAGCTTTTAACACCCTTTGTATTTTATGAGATTTACTTTGAGACTGAGCCATAAAGTATCAGTCTTTTGGGACTTACCCTCTTTCCTGTGTTTAGTTTAGAAACAGTCATGTTTGGAAGCAGAGCATTTTTCTCTCCTCTTGTCCTTTAGTGACAGCTGTAAATGTTTACTTGGAGAGGCATATAAATGTGGGTATCTGTCTGAAATTGCAGAATAAAAAGAAAACAGAAACTGGGAACCTCTCGTTCAGAGCAAGGAAGGAAAGGGGCCAATGAATCACTCTTTCCTGGCACTCCATAGCGATCTCTCCAGCCCTGAGGGTAGACAGCATGTGTCTCTGTTTTACATTGTCTGGGTCCTTCCAAAGTTCCCTCAAAAAATCGTGAAAGGTTTCTTTTTGCCTTCTGTCCTCAGCTGCGTACAGCCCTCACAAGCTATGGCTGATAATCTGTCTCAAAACTTGTCAAACAGATGTCAGAACAGAGTGTTTCCCTATATTATTTGCAAAAGGAATCTACTTCCAAATAAAATTCAAGGTAGCTGCACCAGAACACAAAAGCAGCTTCCTCACAGTAGTCTGAGTACCTGAATTGAAATTTGCTGTGATGTATCTGGAGCCCAGTTTTACCCTTTCATTTGCTTCTTTCTGTTATTTGCCATTAGATCTGGGTTGCTGAACCATCAAGGAAGTGGGCAGATTGACCAGGAAACTGGGCTCTACACACCACTGCGGCACTGAAAAGCCTGCAAGTGTCAGAGTCCTCAGGCTTTCTGGCATCTTGGCTTTGCCTTACAGCACTCAACACAACACTGCATCTCTGGATAATTTTGATTTTTGTGGACCCATATTTCTACTCTGATAAATGAAAACTGGTTCCTTGCTGTTCACTTGGGATACAACAGTGTTGACATAATTACACTGTATACGCTGCACTGGAATGCACAGGTGAGATTTTGGGATTTCAAGTATCTTAGAATATTTGTTCAGCAGTGCAAACATTAACAGCCTTTATGAAGTTCTGCCTCAGGATCAATTGCAGAGTGTCATAGCTGACTCAGAAATGCAGGATTGTGATGGTGTGTTGTAAAGCAGACAAAAACCAACCCATCAGCTTGTTTGCATATTTAATGAATACTGATCCTAAATCCTTTTAATTACAATTGAAATAACAAGGTGGATGTTTAAAGGAGTACTTTCTGTGAAAACACACTCCAGATTACATTTAGGACTCAGTAAACTCCAAATGAAATCCTTAAACCCAGAACTGTTAAGTTTAAGATCAATAAACATTTGAGGTCTTTAAGGTATATGTGATTCTTGCCTCCGAAAGTCTGAAAAATGCTGTATTACTCAGAGGGATAAAGGTGAGTTTAGGATGAGCTGTTGAAAAGTCTTTTGTAAAATAAATCTATGAATGTAGGCTGACACTGAATAAATCGACTGTGTATGCATTGAAACCAATCTACAAAAGATCCGATATTGTAGTTGATTATTTTCCCATAGGATCTGTTCTGTATGCACTGCTGTGCACTTCAGTGTGATAACTAAACCCCTCCCAATAGCACTCCAAGCAATCAAGCTAACATATGCCAAGTACGACTAGAGTTTCTTAGCCAGGAACCCCACTGTGAAAGACAGGCATCGTACATGGACATAAATAAAACAGCATACGCGTGCTAAAAATCTTGCAACAAGGGATCACTGAAAATTTCAGTTAAATTCCCTGTAGTCACCATGAGGTTCCACTTTGCTGCAGTGTCTGCTGAGAATTAAGGTCTGAGCAGTTCTCCTGAAACTGGTCACTCCTTCCTACCTCTGTGCTTTCCCCTCTCTGATGCTGGCACAGAGTAGCCATGGTGATCTGGTTTACAGAAGGGATTCAGGTTAAAACTAGCCTCTTGTGTTTTTTGACAGTTCTGTCCCTGGTAGTTTCTCATATGGCCCAAAAATGTAAGCTGGAGGGGAGAGGGGAAAGGAAGTGGAGGGACAGAGGCAGTTGTTCAAGAAAGGCCAGAGCACTTCTTCCTGCAACAGTGTTTGCTCATGGAAATACAAGGACAGCTACTTGTGTTGGCTCTTTGTAGGCAGGGAAGAGAGATGGGCACTTCCAGAAAATGGTTTTAAGACTCTTTAACAAAAGGTGTCTGCTAATACTGGCCATCTTTGAGGGTGCCTATCCCTCTCCACTGACTAAAGAAAAATCATGGGGAGCCAATTTAGAATATACACCTAATTTATAGATTTCTGAAGTAGGTGAGATAATCCTCCCTACAGGACTCTAATGTTAACAATGGTGCTTTGATTTCTCTGTACGATATGCTCACAAAATTCATCCATGATCATTCGTGTAGGGGTTAAGGACATGTTCTGTTTCTTTTCCTGCCATTTGTGTCACAGTGTAGTCAATCTCTAATCCTCTTTGTTGTTTTGTAAAATGAGGATTCAAATTTGAGAAGTTACTTCTACATCTATTCAATTTGTTTTGCATCTATTTTTCTGTGTTATTACTGCATTTTTTTCTTTGAAATCTTCATAATTTATTTTGTGAATAGCTGTTGCAAGGACAAAAAAGAGGAAAAGTAGCTTAAAAACAGATCTTTGTGCTGCTTTTAAGCCACTGTAGTTCATTTACGGAGTTTACTGCCTATAAAACTTGATAAACTGCCTCATCCCTTGGATAATACGCAGTTCCATTACACAAATGCATAAATGGTACTCAAGGAGCTCAAGCGTGACTTGTACTCTCTCATGTCCAAACTCAGAAGAGTGAATCACCAGAGCAGGCTTGTCACCTAAACAGGATCTCTCTTACATCATTAGTTGCACGCTGCTTTTGTACAACCAGACTGCAGGGCTCCAGTCATAGTATCTGGATGGACGTCCCACCTGTGAGGGCATGGCTCTGCTCACCATCTGAGATCTGAACCATGACTGATCACTTTTCTCAGCTCTGAGGTCCTCAGCACGTTTCCTTTGGGCAAACCTCATCTCTAAGCTGAGCTTGCCAGGTCCCTCTATGACCAACACAAAGAATTGGACACTCCTGGCTGTGATTCATCTCAGCCTAGAGCAGTTACTTCAAACAGGTCAAACAAATTTCTGCCTCGACCTTCCTTTTGGGGAGCATAAATTTCTCTTCATTGACTTTATAGGGAAATAGGAATTACCCTCTGGTGACCCTCCCTTAACTGGCTCCCTCCAGACACAGCTTAATTTCATGACCATATGTAAGAAGATCCGTATAAATTCATTTAAACTGGCTCTCTGCATAGGGATGGCTGTCCACAGGTTTCAACATGAAGGATTTATCTTTCATAAACCATATAATAAAATGCATTTTGTGAACTGTCAAAGCTATTCGTCAAACACCAGCAGTTATCAGATCCTGAGAGCTTCTTTAAGAAACATTGGGGAGATTAACTCCACGACACCTTCAACTGATGTCTCCAGCCATGGACATCAGACAAATAATGTGGCTTCTCATTACAGGCAGCAGGATGAATAGGTTGGAATACAAACGCAGCATCCTTTTTGTTGTTCGTGTTGGCAAGCATCCCCTCTGATAAAGCAGAGAATGGCAAACCAACATACCAGTTCCTAGAAAGCTGGAAATAAACATTGCTCCTTAGATTTCTGGCTGAATTAGGAAATGAAAAATTTCTTTAGCTACTTTCAGGTCCTGAAACCAACTTAAAATATCCTTTCACAAGTCAGCCTCCTAAGTGTTCTCAAAATTTATCATCAGAAACAATTGCAAAATATGAGAAGATATTTGGTCGAGTTGACCTATAATTCTTACAAAATTGAACTGAGTAGATTTTACAGGTGTTATTTTAACCATTTTTGAAGAACGTACAATGGAGTCTTGTTTTAGACCTTTTGGTTTAGTTTCTGTCAAGAATATTTGTTTCTAATTAATCTTATTAAATATATGTTAGCATTTTGGTTTGTCATATTTTATAAAAACATTTCAGCCTTTAAAATGCTGCAATCCCTTTTCACAAAAGAATCATAAAAATAATTAAAATCCAGAGCCTATTTCCAGTTATGCACACTGACTTTTGTGGGATGACATCAGAAATACTGATAAGGCACTGATTGTGTCCAATTGGTATTCTCTATTAAAAAAGGAGCAACAAAAAAATGTTCCTATATTTTAAACTATGTGTGGTTATGGGGTGCTGTATTAAGACTTCCTGTTGTTGCCACTAGATAGCAGTGTATGTCTTCCGAGTTTAGAATACATAGTTCTTACCCAGCTAACCTATAGATCTCACTTCTTATGTATTAGTATTTATTTAAATTCCTCCTGAAGGTTGATGCAGGACTTGTGGAAAGAGCTGTAGAATAGAATATGCTAAATATCTAAAGTAATATTAGCTGCTATTTGCTAATTTTTGTTGAAAACGATGAGCTGCAAAATAGAAAGGATGAAAAAGGTGTAGACCTGGTGATGTACCACTTATGCAGACTCACAGAAAATCAATTAGTTAAAATGGAGTTGCTCTGATTTATATTAGTATAGTGGGAGGAAAATGTGTCCCACAGTGTATGAAGTCCTGAGCCTCCTAAGAAAGTGGAAGGGAAAAAAAAATGTGCCTATCACAGGTTGAAGGGAGAGCAAGGCTGTCTATACTCGCCTGTTGTATTTATTGCTATATTCCTTTGAAAAAGGTACTGCTTCAGTCAGCACTGTGGTAGTCAAAGCATGTAAGAGCATTGTGCTTAAAAATGAGTCACTGTCAGTCCATTACGGCAAGTTGAATAACCTGATTTAATTTACTTCAGCAGTTCCCTCTCTCTGTTCTTAGAAGTGTTTTGAAGTAAATCTTTCCCTGTTTAATGCATATGGAAGTTAAAAATGCAGTCAGCTAAGAGGTTACTTGGGTCTGCTTTCCCACTGCCCATCTCTGCTAAAATAAAACCAAAGTGCTTGTTAATGCAAAATTAAGAGGCTCTGCCTTCCAGAGCTTTACTCAAACAAGTTATCACTCTGATGTGAAGTGGGCTGTGATTCAAAGATTGCACATTTCTGATGAACACCATTAAAAAAAAAACCAAACCTGCAGAAAAAATTAATGCCAACATCATTACAAGGAGACATTGCTGAACAGATGGGCAAGCTTCTAGCAGGAGGACTTTAGAAACTATCATCAGTGACTTGGCTGCAGGGAGGGAGAGAGAGGGAGAAAGGAGGATAAAGGAGAAGAAAATAAGATAAACAGACGCCCAAGCTCCAGCAGAATCCTAGCCAACTGAAAGCAGCAAGTAAAACTGCCTTCTCTATTACTTTAGAGAGAAAACATGGAGTTTATTATTAGGTGCCTCCCTTTGTTTATGTACTCAGGAGTTACAAAGACTTGAATAAATTTAAATATTTGAATATGAGTGTAAATAAATATCTGGTGATTTTTCATTTTATGTTCATTGTTTTTTTGTTTGTTTGTTTGTTTTGGTGGGCCAAGGTTCTTTAGGGAAGCATAAGCCTGAAGCCAAGGCATGACTGGCTCTCAAGATTGACTGGATCTGATGTAAGGATATTGTTTTAAACACTGAGGAATCAAAAAATATACACTGAAAAGCTTTTCAATATTAGACTGAGCAAAAGAACTAGTGCTGCTACTGGTCTGGTCCTTCCTGGGATAAATGGCATCCTGCAAGGGCAGAACTGTAGCCTTTTGCTTCTGTTGCCTTGAGTTTTCTGAGGATTCTTCTAGAGGAAGCCATTTATTCACTTCCAGGGATTTTCTACAGCTCTTCTTTGCCATTGACCATATAAACGTTATATTCCATCCACACACACACTACCCTCAGTTGTCCATGGGATCAGCTGGAGGAGGTACCTGGGGGCAGAACCTGCAGCCACCACTATGGATGGAAACCTTCCCTCTTGAGCAGGGAAACACAGGGAAACCACAAGCAGCAGTTGAAATCCATATTTCTAAAAGTGATGCTGAGAATTTGTCTAAGTCACTGTGCAATACAAATGGGAATTTATGCTTTGTGTCCAGGCACCCTTAATTTCTCATCGTTTCAGAATAAGAGGAGTCCACTGCAGTAAAATTTTCATTTTTGTCTGATGATGACCTAGTGCTGTTGGAATGAGGCTGATATAAGTCAAATGAGAAGCAGGAGCACAGCTTCCACTGCTGACTGCAGTGCTTCTATCCACATCTTAATCATATGCTCTCTGAAATGTTTCTCTTAATTTCCCTTGTGGCAAGCTCTTTTGAAGTTTTAACATGTGACCTGTTGCCATCTACTCGAATAGCTCTTTTTTCCTATTTTCTCTTTTTCTATGCTCTTTGGAACATTATATTTCTTAGCTCTGGCCCTTTTAATCTCTTGATATATTAATGAAAAGTATTCTCATAAACCTGTTCTTTCATTATACCTATGTTATGCAATGAACCTATATAGTTTATCTAGGTCAGATAATCTACTTAAATAGCATTGAAATAAATGAATAGATAAATGTGAACTTCAATCAGGTCATTTATTTCATCTCAGAATGCTACATACTATACTGTATTGTAACAAGAGCTGGTCAAAATGAGCAAAAATTATGTCAATGACAATTGCTTTCATTTTTCAAGGATTTTGATTTTTCAGAGTTCTTTTTTTCTCAGTTTTTTTTTTTTAATAGGAAAACAGTACAGGTCACCTATTTTCAAAGAAAAAAGAATTAAGAAAGAAAAAAAAAGAAAATAAGTAAGAAATTACATCTTTCACAATCATTTCTGAGAATTCAGACTTTCTTGTATCAGCAGAATCAATCACTTCTAGCAGCAGAGGATCTATGGGTTAGGACTGAGCTATTTTGGTTCTGTGCACCTGAAATAGTTGAGCAGCAATTCACACTAACCACTTTACTGAGGCAGAACAGAAAAGCACTGAAGTCACTTCTAAAAGAGAGGGAAGAAAGGAAATAAGGAGACAAGATTATATTGCTGTAAAATTGGAGATGGGGACTGACTTCACTGTCTGTCTTGTTTCCATTTAGAAAGCCTCACCTTAATAAGCTTCTTTTATCGACCCACAGATCTTTAACATAATAACAACAGCCTAGAGCTACTGGGAAAAAGGAGGTCAATGTGTGCCTTCTTATTCCAGTCTGAATATATTGATGGGGATTATTTTATAGAGCCACTCAACTAAACAGACAGAAAAGTGGCCTTTGGGTATGAAAATGGTAAAATTAAATCTGGGAAGGCTCCATGTGCACTGGAAGCACATACAGCTTCCAGTCAGCGCAATAACCTGAGTCTGAAACTGCATTCTAGTTATACTCAATTAAACAAATCAGTAAAAAATAACAACTACAGGTATATACCTGGTATTGCTGAAAAGGCATTTTAGGGAAACCTGAAAGTTTATAATTCCATGGCAAATCTTAGTTACTGCGGTTTGGAGATTCCTTATGTTGACACTGATCATACAAAATCAAATCGTATATAAACTCAAACCACACCACACAATTTAAAATGTATTAATGAGATTTGGAAGACATTAGGAACCTTAGATAGTTTATGGATTGCTATGTTTTCATCCATCTCCTTGACCTTCCCAGAAGCCTCTGTTGCCCTGCTTGTGACGGAGCTACTGAGAACTGATGTCTCTGTGGGCTTTTGTGTGAGCCCTGCTAGAATGAAGAGTGCTGGGCCTGTGGACATTGCAGTAGCAGCTTGTTTTGGGGAAGGAACAAAGAGTTTTTGCCTCATGCCTGCCTTTAATACCACTTTTTGCAGCACTCGGGTTCACATGTTATAAAAAATTGTCATGGCTTCATGGCCAGATAGATGCCTCTGCTCATAGGTGTTATGAAGGTCAGTGGACCAGTCCTTGCTAATACAGACACATTCAGTGTGTTGACAGTGGTGTTTCTGGTATCTCTAAGCAAGAGCCAGCTCTAAAAGAGGCAAAGGAAATTTCCCTTCCTGGAATTGGCATTTTCTTGGGAGAGCAGCACAAGTCTAGTTTGAGTCAGAGGATGTTTCTAGCCTTGTAGCAAGAGCCTTCTGTAAAAGTCAGATCCTGAAGCAGTTAGTTAGAAACAGATGGGTACGTCAGGCTGTGGTCTGTGAACCCAGGAGGGATATGGGGCAGGAAGATTGGTAAGGAACTGGAAGTTACGCTTCATATTATCTCATGCTCTTTTCTTCCTGGTAAAGGATCTGAACTGGTAGTGCTATGATAATAAAACTAATTTGTATCATTTAAACTTTCTCCAGTTATTGAATAGATTACTCAATAAAAGAACTAATCTGACCATGGCATGAGGTACTTAATGGGCCAGTAATTAACTGATATCCAAGCAAGAAGCCGGAACACATCAGAATATTGAAATAAAAACTCACACACAGAAAGGAGGAGATAATTTTCATTTGGACGCTTAGAATATACATTTCTTTTATTTCTTTAAAGTAATTCACAAATGTTAGGTTTGGAAACACTACCTTTTTGGAAGTGATTCAGATTTTTCTTTTTTTCTCATCTTCCTCTCTCCTCTCTCGATGCTCTCCACTGTCCCCCTAGAGAGGGAAGTCGGTGGGAGGGAGAGAGAAAGGACACAAAGGGAAAGGAATAAGCAATTATTATTCATTTTCCCACTTCATCAAAAGAGCAAGTGCCTTTTTTATTATTATTATGGGTTTTTTCACAGTTTTCTAGTATAAAGAGACAAAACTAAGCATTTATTGAGTCTGACTGGAATCTTCTTTTGTTACAAGATTTTGTTTGTCTTTTTTTTATTACGTGTCAGCTTTATAAATACAGTGTTTATAGCTTTAGCCCAATGTTATTAAATAGCCATGGCTTATTGGCTGTTATGAATTTCTGTGTGAAAAGCAAATGAGGCTGGAGTATTAAGTCTAATAACATTATTTATCACTGATCTTGAGAAACTGTTCTGATAAAGATTTTAGTCACTTTAATTCATTGAGAACTAAGATAACCAGTTCATTATAATGAATTACAAAATAAATCAAACCATAGCTTTCTCTGAAAAAATATCCCAAATTTTACCTTTTCGCCACAACATTAATAGTTTCAGCTTCTGTCTTCAAGCAGCAAGTTAGTATTGACTGGCTGACAAGGCAGGAGATCGTAACAGTATTTTATGCTTTTTAGTAAAACCGTTGGAGAAAGTCTGATAAAACTTTTTTCATAAAAGAATTGCTTGGCCAAAACAGAGTTTGTAAGTTCTTGTATTCCAGTTTCAATGTAAAAGGTTTTCTTTTCCAAAACAAAATGCCACTCCAAAGAAGGCTAGAAGGAGGAGAAGAGTAAGCAAGAGCTTAAAGCTAGCCAGGGAGGTGGTGCACATGAAAGCAACTGAAGAAGGAAGGAGGATCCAGCTCTAGGTTCGGCCATGGAGCACCAAGTGGGTACTTGCAGCTGCCCATGTGTGAGCAGGGCAGCAGCAATCTGAACAGTCCAGAGGGGGAAGCTAGAAAGCGATTCATCTCACCCTGAAGTTGACACCAGGGACTCAGCGCAGTTGCCCAAATGTATGTGTCTAATACCACAGGGGACAGCCTTGAGTATGACAATACTCAAGATGTCTGTGTCCTGCAGGCAGGGTACCCTACGGGTCTGTATGTGAGTGGACTGACCAAGCCATTAAAACCATCAAATTTAACAGCTGACTCTCATGAGAAAGGAAAGTATTACACTAGCTATATAGAGGAGTATGGTAAGGCTCAGAACAATGAACTGTGAGAGCTCTACAGGTGAATCCTGGTAGTGCTGGGCCTAGAGCCCAAGGAAGCAGTTCTGCCAACACACAGTATATATTTATTTGGTGATTTCAGCAACCCCACCTACAACAGTACATCACAGTGCAGAAGGAGCAACCAATCTATTCTAACTTTATCTAAGTCTGAATAATATTCCCAAGGATGCTTGTTGCTTGGAATTACTGACTTGTGAAAGTTCCTTCCTCTCACAAATATACAAGATTTGGTGTATATATATCAGATTTGAGAATTTAGTAACCAAGTTTTGAAAATCCCAGTTATCTACATCCCAAGGAACTTGTGAAGATTTGTACTTCAAGCTCTGTTGAAATGCTATCACCTTTTATTTTAGGAAGGTATGGAAATAAGAAAAAGAGAGAAGGTGCTATAAAAAATATTAACAATGTATGCTATAGTATATTAGTAAATGCCTCGGTACACTGCCAGCATATTTAGAAACAATAAAACTCAGATGCACTAGAGGGGGCATGATCCTTGCTCTTGTCCATGCTTGGTTTCATAGAAGGAGATAAGTGCTCTTACCACACCATGAAATATGTTCTGGTACTCCATCAGCAAGATCATTCACAACTGCAAGTTGTCTCCCAGGTAGTCTCCCAAGTTTAAAAAAAAAGAACCTAATACACTGTAGAAAAGAGGTTGCAAATGGCTTTGCTTTGTTACACTGATAGCAGAATAAGGAAGAAACAGTCTTCATATAATTAAGAATCTGCAAATAAAAAGACTCAGGTCAGCGCTGTTTTAGAATTACATCTAGAGGAGGCTGCTGAGGTCATTGATTTTATTTTTAGCTACTAACACATTTGTTTCACCTACAGAACTGCTCCTCAAAAGAACTCTGAGAACAAACATTCTTCTTCATTGCTGTCTTTTTAAAAATAAAATCAGAAGGCCTTGAAGATTAAGCTACTTATCAACACTTCCAGGGATATGTTCTCCTTTTTTGCATGGCGTGTCTAGCTGGAGCCTCAAAATCAATTAACTAAAAGGACTTCATCACCTCTGGAATTCCACTCATTCACATCAGTAATTACAGAAGGTCTCCATGAAGCAGTGGTTTCTCAAAGAGTTAATTGAAATGCAGGAACAGCTTAATAGTGATTCAGCAGACATAGCTCTAAACTTCAAAGGAACTGTGATTTACCATTTGGTTCTTTATTTGTCTATTTAAATTAATCATGTTGCTCAAAGGCAAGGGAAATGAAATGTCAGAGGCCTCAGAGTCATTCCAGCATAAATGTTGATACAAATTCTGAATTTATATTTTATTTTTATTTCTTTTATGAAATATTTATTTCACCAAATATTTATTTCATTTATCTTTCCTGGCAAACATAGTATTTGCCCCCCAAAACTCTGAGCTGTTCACCACATCCAGGTTTATTAATCTTGAATACATTAGCATAAGAAAACACCCCCAGGGCCTGGTTCAAGTTTTACAAAGGTAATACAAAGCTTGTCAGATCTGTGGTTTACTTACTCTTTAGGTGGAGTAGGCTGCCCAGAAATCCCAGCACGATTCACAACTTCAGATAGATACATACTACTGCTTTAGACATCCTGATGTTTGGCAGCAATTTATCTCAACACACACAAAATGAATCTGTGTAACACCTGTGCTGTGCACTTGTATTTTGATCCCCAGACATGCAAAGGCGTAAGGCCAGAAAGGGGAACTTAAGGGATGCCACTGGGTTTATGTCCATGTATGCTGTCCCCATTCTCTGTCTGAAAGAGCAAATGGTGGGAAGGTGAGACTATGCAGAGACCTTATCCAGCTTCCTAGCTCTTCCTGGCAAGGCAAGTGTAATATCAAAGCCATGAATTTCTGGGCAGCCTCCTCTGAGACAGCTCGACCTCTAGCACTCAGCAGCAGCTTGGGCACGTGTGATTAACCAATAGCCTTCCAGTGCAGGGATGGACTAACGACCATCACTGGCTAGGTGCATATCCTCCTGCTGAGAAGGGAGAACACTTTACCTACTTGTGGTGTCCAGAAACGACTCGTGCAAACTTGCTCACACGGACATGGTTTCTCTGGTGTGGTGCCACAGTGGAAGGAATGTACATCAATATCCAGAAGCCACCCAGGGAGGTTGGCACCAAAGGACATACACAAAGAAATAATGACTGCATGCGGTGGCCAGTCCCCCACCATTGCAGAGACCTCTGCCAGGTTCTCACAGCCTCTCCCCGATGCTCCTGGGTGGTTCCAGTCTGGCCTCAGCTGTTGCTCCACTGTGGTCCGCAAAGTTGGTGAGCCCTCCACAAGACAGCCTCCACAGCTTTCCTCTCTATCCATAGCATCCTGGCTTACTCCAAGCAGCAGGGATAGGCTCCATGGATGATACCGCTGCTGGGCAGAGAGGTCGGACTTCAGCAGAGGACATCTGCAGCTACAAAACTCGGCTCCCTCCAACTCTTAATGATTTCTGACCACCAGTAATGCCTCATGCTATGGACTACTTCACCCCATATCTCATGATTGTCAGTGGCTGTTTGCCCAGGTCTGGCCATCATTAAGTCCCTCTGTGTCTGCATAGATCTGTTTATTTCTGTGAGCTGCTTATAGATTAACTGCTGCTGCTTCAGAGCCAGACATGGCTCTGCTTCCTTCTCTTCTCTGACACTGCTCCAGAGGGTGCACTACTGGGAAAGATCCTCATGCTACTTATCCTGCACCATCATATACAAAAAATATCTCTTCCACTGTGTCTGCCTGGCACTGTCTGAGCAACAAGAGATTGTTGTCAGCCAGTCAGCAAGGAACATCTCAGCCACACGTAGACATCCACCACATGTCCATGTTATGATGGCTCTTCAGGACATGCCATCTAACATGTGCTATGAGTTACTTGCTTCCTCCTTGCCATAGCTTTGAAGATTGGTGGGCCACTGTGCCCTCTCTGGTATGTGGGACCTGCAATGGGAGTGGAGGGGCTGGGGAGGACAGTTTCTGGCCAGCACCATCATTATACTGAAAATCTGTATCTGCGTGTCAGGAAATCTTGGCAGCGATGTGGTCAGGGAGTGTTGGAAAGAAATCTGGTGGGTTCTTGCCTGCTGGCATAGCTCTCCAGTCACCCCCACAGCTGACCTTCCTGCTGGTGATGGCTCATAGTGAGAGAGGGGAAATAGAGATGGAACTAAAAAGCCCTGGGGAGGTCAAGTAAACCCAACCTTTCTCACGCTTGACTCCAAGGAAAGACAGGAGACATATGTCTCATTCCTAACTGTACCCTGTCCTGTGGGAGGACAGGAGCATTGTGTCAGCTGCTGTGCTTGGCACAGAGCTGCATACGGCAGCTTATGAGGTGGGCTGTGCCTTGCCCATCATTTCTAATTGGCAGTGGGATACTAGAAGTGCACATGGCAGTGTTGTTCTTCCCCCGAAATGGCATTCCCCTGATGACAGAGTTAGAATTCCTTCCTGCAGAAGTTTCCCTGCCAGTGAACAAATCTGTCAGTATTGTCTCTGATTCTCTCCTCATGTGCAGCCAAACCACGTGTCCTCTTCAGGCCCCCCTGCCCAGAGCGCTGACCGGCAGGCCAACAGGGCACCTGCTCCATTCTTCCGAGGAAATGCTTTCCCTTAACCCAGGCGTTGGTGTCTGGGGATCAGCAAGTCACTTGAAGAGTAGCTATGCATAACCCCATAGCCTTCCCTGGTTCTGAAGCGCGGTACACGCTTGTTGCACTGCTAAGGAAGACTTTGGCATTATTCCTACCTGTTGTTCTCTGAAATGATGTGTGAGTTGAGAGAATTTAGAAGCTGTGTCTGTCTCCTGTCCTTTCTGTCCTTCAGCCTGCTCCACCCTATAGCGCACCACAGCGACACCCTTGCTGGGTCAGGTGGCCCAGTATGTCTTTCCACCAAAAGCACAAACCACCCTGGCAGCTACGGCCAGTAGCTGCGTTGTCCCATGCAGGAACATGTGCAAGCCTGCTTCCTCGGGCTGACTATGGGGGCTGGTGCTGAGGAAGGGGGGTGTTAGAAGGATGTCTCTGATATGAGGGGGTGGGAGGAGGATCTACCTCATCTTCCAGAAATAACAGAAGCTGCTCCATCTAAATAGTGTCTCTATGTCTTTCTGTGGTCTTTTACAAAGTGATTCTCTGTCCTCCAGTAAAGAAAGAGTCCTGAAAGTCTTACTCACGTGGAAAGCAGAAAGAGCACTTTCTCACTTTTCTATGAATTAAATTTAACTCTTTCTTATAGAAACCCCCAAGGAGGGTAGTTGCTTAGCTTTCTTACTTCTTAGATATGCAATATTCTCATTACAGCTTTCAGAATGAGCAGAAATCTGTAATTAGATATTTAACTTGGAGTGAGTGCAAAGTCAGCTGCACCCTTAACATTTTTTGAAGTGAGAAGGGACAGTTTGTAGCACTGTTTCCCTAGTCATCATTTTTGTCCTTGTGTTTTCTTTAAATACAGGTTTAATTACTAGCTCATGATTATTAATCACTGTCATTGCAGGATAACTCTATTCTGAAAACAAGCTGTGGTAAAATGGATCCGTTACTCACAAGCACTTCACTCTGAGAGTATTCGCAGCAGTAACTCAATGATTAAGAGTAGGATTTTCAAAGTAGTTCCAACCCGCTATTGAATTTAAATGACACACAAGCACCTAAATCCCTTAGGATTCTTTGAAGTTCCCAGCTGGAAATTATTTTTCAGTGCTTTTTAATTTTTCCATCTACTGCAGAACCATCACAGCTAAGACCAACTGTTCTTGCCTGTTTTCTCTGAGATGCATCGTTAGCAGACCTATTTTGGACTGGTGATAATTGTGCGTTTCTGGAAACCTTGTGGGAGCCATGAAAGTGTACAGATGCACTTGCAGGTGTGATGTGAAGAGTCAGGGCTGATAGCTGTCCCTGACTTCTCTGTGTCTGCTGAGAAACCCTTCCGCATTATGCAGTATATGAATAGGAATTAAAGCCACTTGGCTCTCAGGACATTGTTTACTGCAAAACTGACTGTAAAAGTGTCATCAGATCATGATCCCCTCCTCTGTTCTACCAGGGTGCATCACTTTACCAAGGTGTAAAATGCAGCACAGGAGAATTCAGACCCTTTGTTGACAATTAGCAAGGAAAGTCAAGATATTGGGAGGCATCACTTAATGAATGGTACCTTTATTGCAGTTACTTGAAGCATGCAGCTAGCTGCAGA
This sequence comes from Pelecanus crispus, assembly GCF_030463565.1. Lineage (NCBI taxonomy): Eukaryota > Metazoa > Chordata > Aves > Pelecaniformes > Pelecanidae > Pelecanus > Pelecanus crispus. The sequence continues at coordinate 12,940,614 of NC_134643.1, forward strand.
GTACTGAAGCAGCATGTCATAACCTGGTCCTGAGAAATATGGATCTCTCTTTGAAAGGCCTGATGGCCTCAGCCTCCCTTGTGATTAGTGCTATAGAGTCGGCCGATTCCAGGTGTGAGTCCCATCTCTCCTTCCCTTCAGTATCTTCACAGTTTCAGCCTCAATTCCAGGTCTCCAGTTTACAGATGATTCTAGAGATTTCTTGCCAGAATAAAAATCCTTCCACAGACTGTTTGCTTAACTGAGCACGTTATGGATGTGTTTATAAATGGACATGTACCTGTCTGCTTGAGTGTGTAGATACCCCCTCACCCCATGTACCCATATCCCTCTTCTAAGTAATCTTCCGTAGTGGTTTTCTACTGGTTCTTGATTGTTTTCTGGTTTAAGTACATGACTGCTTTTGTTGCAGTTTAAATGCCACCTATCACAAGCACTTTAGGACTGAAGTGTGTGTATAAATACAGTTTTATGCGCAGCAAGTCATTAAACATCAGTAATTTTAGGAGGTTTAGAAAAAACTCTAAAGGTATAATTCCTTCCTGTTTTTTCCCTTTTCTCCCATAGAAGAAAACTGGTCTAGGGCAGTGCTGGGGATATAGAAAAGAGGGATGGCAAAACAGCCATCAGGGCCCGATAAACTCCAGTGCTGGAGCGCAGACAGCCTGACATGGCACTACAATGTACCATAGGGTCACAGCCTTGCTCTGGGTCCCTGCCCAGAGCCTGACCCTGCCAACACCAGCTTGGCCTCGCTGTCTTCTTTCCCAGTTGACCACAGGTCTATGAGGTGGAGCAGTGGGGACATCAGAGTGGCAGTGCCCTCCGTGCCAGCTTTCTGCCTGCATGGTCTGGGTGGGGAGGACACTCCCCAAACCAGCCTTGGAGCACGAGCCATGCCCCAGGTCCTGACATGCAGAACATGCTGCAGCTGCCACTATTTCATATCCCAGTCATAGATACCTGCTCATTTGGCTCTGAATTGTAACATGCTTCTTGCTTTCTAGTTGATTTTATTCTTCCTTCAGTATGTTTTTAAAAGGGAAGTACATTTTCTCTTTGTATCTAAAATATAATGCATCTCTATTTACCTGAATTCTGACATAATTTTCTGTCTATCATTGCTGGGGGGAGGGGAAAAGAAAACTGGCTTCAAATAGTATTAAGTACAGTTCATCCCATTTTGTGAGCAGAGCTATTCCCCTGCCCAGAGCAGAGCTAAGCCTGGGCAGTGCTGGGCATCCAAAGCTGATGAAGCCATTGTGAGGGAAAGGAGTGAAAAGAGCAGCCAGTTCCAAGGACCTCATTATTTTTCTGGTAGTTAGACACTCCCAGAGAGTTAACCTATGTGTTGGACTTCATAAATTATTCCAGAAGGTCACAGACACTTTCTTGGCTCATTATCTTTTCCCTGCTTTATTTTTTTGGTCCCACAGACTTAGATTAGACTATTACTTTAGGTCATATAGAAAATAATACTTATGTATGCAATGAAGGGCCATAGCACAGACCCTTGGAGCTGCTGTACAGTTCTACCCAAATGAACAATTCCTGCAAAACAGAGGCAGCCCTTGGCTTCCTAAGACAGGACATAGCAATTGTGAGAAATTGTCAGCATGACTTTAACTCAAGGTTTTTTCATAGCACCAATGACCTTTGCTCAAAACCTAAGCAGATGGAGGAGTAACTAAGGTGTATCTAGCCTCCGTGTTGTGAATTAGTTTAAGTTGCTTGTACTGTAGCTCTATTAGCAAAGATTAATATCAGTGGGATCCCTCCCTTCCTGCATATGTGCGTGGTGGAGGAGTGGACAGTTTTGGCTGTATTAACCTGTCAGATAAAATAGTTATTATATAATATGGCACATCTGCCTTTGCACTAAACTCTGTTATATGTGCCTCTATAAAGATGAAACAGCCAAATCATCCTATTTAGCTGCATATGTAACAGCCTGAGGCAATTGAGAGGGGAGTTCTGCCATAAAATATGTAATTGCTGGAGGCATGTTTGTCTGTGGTTGATGTAATTTCAAGCATCCCTTTTTATACTTCTCAGAAAGAAGCACCTACCCTGTTCCCAGCCCCTGGAACCAGTGCTGGCACCTCATCCCTCCTCCTTGCCATGAGATCAGTCATCTGTGCTGTGTTTCCACTTGGGAGCAGGGCTGGTCTGAACTGGGTTTCCCAACCATTGCTATGAGTACCATCTTTTACTACTGCAACACCTTGTGCTGTAACAGCAGTTGCATAGGAGAGAGCAGTATTTTAATTTTATGTTCGATAACTCCTACTGCTGTGAGTCTGGGCAGTCTGAGCTGTCTCCCTGGGTCTGTGTGATAATAGCGGTGATGGAAGTAAAAAAATTTGGGTGTTCTCTGGAGTGTCTGTGACTAGGAAGTCCTCTACTGGAGTATCTCTTTCTAGTCAAAGGTCCAGGTCAGGATGGAGTGAAGCATTTCCTAAATCATCCAGAAGTGTTTCTAACTGATCCTATGTAAAGTGGATGGTGTCTTGGTTTCCAGACCCAATGTTCTACTGATGCCTGTTGGATATGCAGAGCTTGGTGCCATAGGCAGGTTTCTGCAGTTAATAGGACTTTTCCTGGCTGGGTTGATTCTGGACATTGGGTCTGAAGGGTAACCTGGTGTGAGAACACCTACCAGCTGCAGAAGAGATGGGTCATATGTAATGATACTTTGTAGGAGTTGCAAAAATCACATCATTGAAACCCCTCAGGCTGAAGATATGATCAAACCTAGCTCTGTTTCTGCTGATTTAGCACCTTAATTATTGGGCACCCACCATTAGATCAGATCTTTAATTCCAGGCAGTTATAACTGCTTTATCTTGTCCCAGTAGATGTCCCATGGTACAGCAGAGCAGACCCTTCACAGGATTAGATGGAGCTTAGCTGCCTCCCGAGCTTGTCCGTGGCTCATGGCAGAGCTTGTGAGAAGTGGGTTCCTGCTGTGCAGGAGAGAGTGTGGCCACGCAACTGTGTGCCCAGGCCATGTTGTCCCTGGCACTGCTGAGGGAGGGAGCAGAGGCAGCCTCGGCACCCAGCTCGCCACTCACGAGGAGCTGGAGTATCTTGTAACACCCCTCGGAAGCTGTTTGAGTTACTCCTGGAAATGACAGCTTAAGCATGATACCTACATGTGCCTTCTGGCACATGGCCATGTCCAGGTGCACCTGAGGCAGACATCACCCCGCTCCGTCCTGCTGCTTCCCACAGAGAGGAAAGCTGGTGCGTAGGCTGGAGGGGGCACTGCTTTATACCACAGCAGCTATCTGCCTAACAATTTTGACATAGCCTAAATCTATAAATCCCTTGATCCATTAAAACTGTTTTTGTCAGGTCAAAATATGTTATTTTCCTTTCAGATGAAGATTAGCTCACTTAGAACAGCCCAGAGAGCTTTTTCTCACATTTTCCTGGTAGTCAAAGTGTTGTTCCTTCAAGGGATGAAACAGCAAAATAGTTTCTGGCTATTACAGTAACTTAGAAGGAAGTGAAAAAACAGAGTAAGAGTGAGCTGTCAACTGGGTGACCCTATCATCTCAATACCTGTCTGCATTATGAAGCTAAGGCACAGAGAAGTAGGGGTTTTTGGTGCAGGGAATAGATCAGGTCTGAGGAAGGGGTCTGCTGGCTCTTTGCTGGCCTCTTTTGGGAATCTCAAACTATGAGGAAAAATCTGTCCTCTTGTCTCTACCTGTCAATACACTTGCCCTCTGCAGTAGGGTCTTTTTGGCATCATTGTGATGAATTTCTTTTCAGGAATGACTTTGGAGGCAGGAGGCAGACTTTGTGTGTGTCCTGCAGAGCATCCAAGGCTCCTTCCTACACCCCTGCTCAGTGGTGACCCCTCAGGAACTGCTCATCTCTTGCTCTCTGCTGAATTGCTGACATCTAAAAGATAGTAAACACACTGGACTGTCAAGGACTAAACAAAAGCATTTTTCAGCTCCAATCGAGTTATTGAAAGCAGTTTTCTAGCTGTAACTGTCAGGTTCTGCGTGTGTGTCACATTTGAATACACTCTTTTGTAGTGTTAATAGATACACTTTAGAGACAGTTGCTCACAACAAATTAATGAGACATTTCAAGACAGAATCCTTACCAGCTAATTAAATTACCTGCCTAGCTTACTAGCTTTAATCACTCCTCTCCCAATATATCTGTGTAAACAGCCAGATTTTCATGTTAATTAGGTGATGTTTGAGGTGGCTGATGAATGCCTTTGAATCTCTGTTGTTTGGTGATTCTAACACTTAATACAGGAAAAAAGACAAAATGAATTTAAATCATTCTTGATTACTGCTTCCACAGATTCATAAGACTTTACCAGTATCTTTAAACATACATCACACAAAGGGACTAGCCTGCTCCACCATAAAAACCAAAAAGAGACATATTGTAAAGTCTTATTTCCGACACTTAATAGTCAAGCATGAGAGCAGCTGTAGCTGTCACAGGTGTAAGTTTTGGAGACTTTAACAGACTTAAGTTATAATGGAAGTCTTCTGTTAGAGATCCATAGTTCTCCAAAAGATTATAACAATGGCTGAAAAGGAAAAAATACATTTTATAGGTATGTTTTAGACCTAAACAGCAGAGGGCCTAAACAGCACTTTTCCTCTAAAAAATGGTTCTGATATTTTTTGATTCTGATCCACTCACTGCTTTCAGGGGTGCCCTCTCCTTCAGCAGAGGAGGCAAAGTTTTTAAGATTTTCTATTGAGAAAGGTGCTAGAATAGGAATGAAGAAAAGTGAGTTCTTTCTCCAGCCATCTTTCCAATTCAGCTGTGTAAGCCACTTCGTCCTTCAGTGCCTCAGCTTCCTCTCACTGTCCCTTCCCTGTGTCATCAGCTGTAAGCTTCATCCACTGCAATGCTCTTTCACTCCCTATAAGCAGTGAGATACCAATAAGAATGCACTAAAATAAGATTATCTTGGTTTACTGCATTGAGCCAAACCATAAAATTAAAATCAATTTCAGCCAATTGAAATTTTTTCAGTTATATTCTGAAGGATGAACATACCTATTTCTGAATGAATAAAGCCTAATTCAATCTCAAACAAATGGTTTCATTTTCAAGCATTTGACAAAAGTGCCTGGAAACTTGAAAAAAAAAAAAAAAAGGCTACTTCCAAAAACCTGGACAAGGAGGTATTTGGGGTGTCTCATTTCAGTCTGGAGCCTTATGTTTCCAAAGGATGAAGAAAGTAGAGTTCAAACTCTTCATCTGCTTTCTTTCAGAGTAATTCTCTGTCTCACAGTCAATACTCTAAACAGCAACAAGAAGGTTTTCAGCACAGGTGGGTTGTTTCCGCTCTTCTAATTAAGTGCTTCCAGTTTATATGAAAATACTTACATTTCAGTAAGAGAAAAGGAAGAGTCCCACTGATTAGCAGCCCAGTGATTATGGGACACTACAGACAGATGGAAAAATTGTGACTGTTACTTTCTTAATGAAAATTTGAATTTTTTTATATTTGTGGGATCAAATTTTAAATTGTAGGGTGTGATGTTTGCTTCCTGAGATAGGGCACTATGTGGGGGAATTCCATGAGTAATTTTGCTAGATGTGAAAATATTAGGCAAGTGAGAGTTATCAAAGTCTTTACAAGGCTTATTTTTTAAGTAATTTTTCATGTTCACGAACAATTCATAGGGGAGGAATTTATTACAGTTTCTGGTTTTACATTTCCTGTAAACGTAAAGATCCACATCTAAAAGTTTTCTCTCTGCAGCTGTAATGACACTGAGAGATTCAGCACTGGATACAGCTGATGAAATTGCATTTGCTCCAGCAAATGTAGGAAATTCATATCTTGAAGACTCAGGAGTAAGGCTGATCTGGTTTTGATCCTGTGTAGTATTTCCAGGTTAAAGAACTGAAGTTCAGACAGGCATCACTCCTGGGATTTGATTGCACAGTCCTCCTACTGACAAAGTCTGTTCTGCTGCCTCCTGCATATTGTGGATCAGCGTTAGTGTTATTACAGGTAGAGAGGAAATTCAGCCAAGGATGACATAATGATTAAATTATTGATTCCCTCTTCATCTGAAATGTGTCATCAATCTCAAATATTTGTTCAATTGTAAGGTTTCCTGCATTTCCATTTTCCAGAAAGCTCCTGTATAAGCAGGATCAAAGATTGTGCTTTCGCATAAATGGTTTCCTTTATGGAACATTGTTTCTAACACATTCTTGTCCCAGAACATTCAGAGCCATACTTAAATTACTTTACTTTTGTTGGTGGTGTTTTTCTTTTAAAGACTCATGTGCAAAGTGTCTCTCCTAGGCTCATGAAATCTGATCCTATTTCTGAATATATTCCTGTGGTTTTCAGAGGTCAGTTTATAACATACAAAGTTCATGATGAAGTTCTGCAAAAGTACACAAAATTCAAAAATATTATGCAATCTGTGGATGCAAATCAGAGAGACTCAAATAAACATCAAGGACAGAAAACACACCAGTACACTCACTGTCCTGAAAAACCAACATGCCAGTCTCAGAAGGCGCATGAGAAAAGAGAGGGTTTCAGGTAACCCAAAACTGGTGTAGGCACAAGAGCTGGTACGGGCTGAGAGGTAACACCCATCAGCTTGCCTGCGGTGAGCCCAGCAAGGAAACCCTTTGGCTTTCTTTTGGCTGCTCTAGTCAGGGTTAAGAGCCATTCAGCATGATGATTTTTTTTTTTGGTGACAGGTGTTTCCTTCAAGAGAAAATGATGTTTATTCTTTCTTCAGGAGACCAAGTAGAATGCCTCCTAGTCACCTGATATCCATCCGCATGGCCACAATGCCACCAGCAGGACAACAGCGGCACAGCCTGCCAACGCCTCTACTGCCATAGGGCAGCCCAGCATCACTCCGCGTCTCAGTCTGCCTGCTGGGTGGCTGGCATTATCAAGGCTTTGCTACAGGGGACCCCTTGGTCAAGTAAAATGACATATCAGATGTAACAGTCAGGCTAATGGAGAGTGCCTAATCCAATTCGTCTGTGTTCTGGCTCACACAAAGAAATCAAAGAAATGGCATTTCATTAAATGAGCTATTTCTAGTACCTACAGGTGTTAAATTAGGTATTGCTGTGTTGCAGTGCAGTGTAGTGTACACAGATTTGGTCCTTTTGCACCATGGTTGTTGAGCAAAGCTGGAGGGGATGAGGAAAGTAAATTGCAGCTCCCACTCCTGTGCAGATGATGGGGTAGTTACAGCCTTGCACTAACGCATCCCTTTGGCTCTGTTTGGAGACAGAAATCAAAAGAAATGGCTTTTGCAGCAAACATACCAGTTTTCCTTGTGGCAATCAGCTACATTGGAGTTCTTGGTCTGTGAATGGCCACCAGAATAAGATTTTTTTTTTATTCAATTTCCTTAGAATTTCTGTTGGAAAAATAACATTTTTTTTAAGTAATGAGGACAGGTGACCAATATAGAGTTTGCAGCTCAGATATTTCAGTGAATAACAGTTTACACTCAGTTTCATGAAGCTTTCAGGATTTAGGAATATTTCTACTGACAGACTTGAAGGTACTTCAGTATGACAAATAATGAATAGGGTATACTCCTGCCAGAAGCCTGGCAATTTTCTTTTACTTGTACAACTTCACAAAGTATTTGTATAGCCTTTGTCTAGCCCTACCTTTTACATGGATACTATATGTTTTGCAGTGGATGACAACACGTAGTTGTAATTGCATATAAAAATACTATTCTGCGTCTCTATGATTTCTCTTTCAGTGCAATCATCTGAAGTATAGTTATGCAGGAGGATCTGATAGATCATATAATTTTAGTTCTACATAAGGAGCAGGTTTCTGCACACAGTGTGGTATTCCAAGGCCAATGAGAGCTAATCTATGTATTGCAGGGAGCTGTGCATAATAACAGTTGTCGGTTTTAGTAAGCTTCAGTTAAGTCGGTCTGAGCCCCGTAAGTTTTCAGTATAAATTGAGATTACTGATTTCAGCCTATCATCCTAAAAAAGAAGTTTGCAACTGACGGGTGGATTTTCTCTTCTACCTCTTCCACAGTAAATTGCTGACAAAACTTCTTAATGGTCTTCTGAAGCAATAAGGCACTAAATTTACATATCACATTTTAAAATAAAAAGCCTGCTTACAAAAATTAAACCTTGCAACATTTTACAGGAATTGGCTTTTCTGGAAGAAAATGGATGTAAAGAGGAATCTGTTGGGTGTGCTGTCTGCATGCAGTTTGGTTCCCTGCCCAGGAAGACTGAAGTGGCCCTGGCAATTCGCCTGCCTGGCTTTCTCCCAAATCCAGCATGGTCAGGCAACAGTCATGTCAGAAATATTTGAGCAGATTATTTTTTTCAGCTAGAGGACACAATGTGGGGTATCAGAGGAATCTGCACTGATCTTCTCAGAGGGTTGACTTTGTCTTATAGCTCAAATCCTTCTTCTTCCCCTTTTCTGTTCGTTCCTAGAATATTTACAGAGCAAAATCATGCTGCACTCTTGACTTCTTTTTTTTTCCTTAAGATAACAAGGAATTGCCTTTAAGCCTACTCTTGCAAGACAGATTCTGATCTCCTTAGCAGCGTTTCGCTGAACTTTTCCCAACAGTAATGATTTTTTTCTTCAAATCAATCTGACCCAAGTTACACAATATTCTAACAAAAGTTTTCTTAGTGTCTTAGACATTGACATTGGTGTTTCCCTGTCTCCACCGAAAACACCTTGATCCAGCCTGGGTTCACATTTTCCTTTTACATGGCCTTTTTCTCATGTACGAAACAGTTTCTTAATAGTGCTGTCATGAGATAGCTGTTCTGTTTGTTTGTTATTTAATTTCCTTTTATGTGATTTCTGTTTGACTAATTACTATGCCTTTCAAGCACTTTACCAAAATAGAATGAGACCTTAAGTATCACACACTGTTCACCACAAAAAAGCCCTCAGCCAGACACAAAAGACTCCATGCAGATTCCCTTATTAATGAAAGCAAGATTATTTTTAGCCAAGTTTAATGAGGGTGGGGTGAACTGTAATTAAATTGCTGTAATATTCTGAGGAATTATGGTGGGGTATAATGTATTATTTGTACTGCCTACTCAGGCTACTTAGACATCTTAATTAAGCTGTGATTCAAAAGACTGCAGAAGCATGATTCAAAAGGCCATGCTCTATGGAGGCAACAAAAACAAATAAGCACTTGTGAGGGGCTGAGTTAGGCCTCAAGGAGCCCAAACTCAAATCCCCTCCCCAGTGCTCACCATGGAGTAGCGCTGGCTCCAAACTGGCTCCAAGTGCCTCTGTCATGAAAGTCACAGTTTTCCACCCTGAGGTGCACAAGGGCAGATGTGGATGCAAATATACTGTAGAATAATTTATATAGAAAAGATTTTCAGTTTTTCCTATACCTTGCTTCCATGAATCCCCTGGTTTCCGTGAGATATTTCTAACTGCTGATGTCCTGTCCACTTGGGCTGATGTCTCTTCAGTGCTGGCTGAAATTGACTTAAATATTAATATACAAGTACAAAACATGGATCATTTTTTAATAAAGCTTTGCTGTGTATATTCCTTAGAAACTCATGGGATGTGATAGTGGTGGTGAAAGACAGACAAAACAGTTAAGATGTAATATTTAATAAATCTCTGAAGATTTTATTTTCACTTTGCTTTGAAAATGACCAGGTGGTAAAGCACAATATCTAATGACTAATTACTTCTCTCATTAATAACCTGTTGACTGTACACTTCAGAAGGTCTGTTCATTTTGCCCTTTTCATTGTGTTTTTGCAAAGCAATCTGTTGTCTTTGCCTTACTTCCTAACAATAAAAGTTAACGGATTTTTTTTTTCACCCTACTCTCAATAAGGTCAATCTCTCTGTTCTCCTGACACAGGCTATAAGTCCTACTACAACCCTTTTGATCATAACACTAGGATTATTGACAAGCTGTCAAAATATAGGTTATCACTAGTGCTTTTCTGAGCTTCAGTATTGACTATATGCCCTAATAACAAAGCAGCAGCATCATAATAATTTCAATTCCCAAACCAACAGGTTGCAGGTCCCAACCAGTGAAAGACTGCCAGCCACACTGAGCAGAACAGCAGACATAGCTATCTTAGAAAATGCAGTAAAGTAATAATGTTTGTGAACAATTATGTTTCAACATGGAATTTTAGAAGAATCCAGTCCATCAAGGTTTCTGAAATATGGCACTGAGCAGTTTCAGTTTCCAATGCAGACCTTTTGAAATAAATGGTCTTAATAACTCTTACTCCTTCTACTCTGCAGAAAAAAACAACATTCACCTCAGTTTTGTAACTCAATATTGAAAAAAATTGTCACAAATAAACAAGATGTTCTTGTATTATTTTGTCTACTAATATCTGCTAACATTCATCAGTAATAAGAAAATTTTATCTAGCAGTTTAATAAAAAGATGGAGCCTAGATGGATGAAGAATGTAAACATCCTGGAAAGTAGAGTCCTTGGATACTGGATGCATTCAAAGACTGATGACTCAGGACGGTTTCCAGTCTTAATTCTAGTTTCCAGGCTCTGTCTGGGAGTTGGTAATGTTTGAATTATCTGTTTCTTGACTACCTCCTTGCCCAGGTTACAGGAAGAGTGATGATCTACGTCATGTTCCTATCTCTTATCTTTGCAAAAAGTCTATTGAAAACCTCACAGTGTGCCTATTTCCCTGACCTTTTTAGTACATACAAAGGAGGAAGAAGTCTGTCCATTCTTGTATTGGAAAGATGCAATTGAAAATATCAGTAGCTGGATGCTATGAAAGACTTAAGCTGGTATCCACGGCCCAAGTTTAGGTAATGCCAGCTGCCCCATAAATAAATTACCATGGATGGCTATATATTGAGTGCTTGACACTGATACTCAGGCCATCTGGAGCTATAACCTTTATTAATTGCTAAGCTCATCTTTAATCTCTACTTTTAAAAACAAAAATCACATTTTCTCTAATGTTATTGTGGTGCAAACTTATACTGCCAAAAGTGATTTATGTGCTCCGCTAAATCAGATCACACATACTATTTTAGGGCCAATGCATTGCATTTCCTCTCAAAATACCCAAGTACTTTACAGATAACTAAGCTGAGCAAAGTAGGCCATTCACTGCCTTGTCATGGCTTTGTTAAGTATACCACTAGGTGCAGTGTATTTTGACTGACCGTTTTTCCATATGAGATGCTAAATTTACTCTAAGGCAGTTTCAGAAGCATCTCAGCCATGTGGTCTCAAGTACTAAACTACAATAAACTCATCTTGCTGATTCATAAAATTCCTGGGAGATTTCCTAGGGAATCGAGCATCATTTGACTATGGCTTTCCAACTGTGTGCCTGCTTGGCTACCATTTGTCTGTCAGCCAACACAAAACCACATGAACAACACCTTGCATGGTGTGGGGGTGATCACTGGGTAAAGATTAAAGGTCGTGGAGTGTCTCTAAGAAAGGGAGAATTTGGACTACGAATGTGGCCATGTACGCCCTGTCACCCTGGGAAGCACAGGAGAGAGTAAAGAAGCAGCTATGTCAGGAAAGGGACTCTCCTCTTTTTGCGATACTCCATGCAGCAAAGAGGAGTTTGAGCCACAGATCCAGAAAGAGGAGGATTTGCCAAGGTACAGGTAAGGCCTTTCAGGGAGGTGTCCACAATGATTATTGGTGCAAAAGATGAGATCAGAGATGAAGCAAGACAGCACAGTGCATCACAGTTCCTGCACCTCCAGAGACAGCAGGGAAGAGATCGTTGCCTTTTCCTCTGCCTTTTTTTTTTGTTCCTGGTTATTTGGTATTGGTTATCATTTAAATAAGATGTGAAGAGGAACAATCCAAAGTGCAATATCTCAAACCCTGGTTTTAGTTCTCTAAAATGGGGCATATATATCTTTCAAATACCAAAGGCAAACAGCTTGATAGAGAGCTCACTCCAAATTCACATTCACTCTCTGCATAGGCTTCTGACTTTACAGAAAGCTTTAATAAAACTACAGGAAGGACCTACAGAGTCATTCTGGTTGCATAGGGCTGAGCTGGGAGTGGCTCAACTTACAAATGCATTTTGCGAACCTCAGAGGCTCAAAAAGCTTTTACCAAAATAGTATTTTTTGAGTGGATTTCAGCTGTTATTGTCCTTTCCCGCAAAAGCAAATACAGCATTAGAGGGTTGCTTCTGAGAAATTATGGTTTTCTCAAAATATATTAGAAACATAGAAACATAGAATTGTTTAGGTTGGAAAAGACCTTTAAGATCATGAAGTCCAACCATTAACCTAGCACTACCAAGTCCACCACTAAACCATGTCCCTAAGCACCTGTCCTGGTTTCAGCTGGGATAGAGTTAATTTTCTTCCTAGCAGTAGGCATAGTGCTGTGTTTTGGATTTAATAGGAGAAGAACGTTGATAACACGCTGATGTTTTTAGTTGTTGCTAAGTACTGCTTATGCTAGTCAAGGACTTTATAGCTTCCCATGCTCTGCCAGGTGCACAAGAAACTGGGAGGGGGCACAGCCAGAATAGTTGATCCAAAATGACCAAAGGGCTATTCCATACCATATGGCGTCATGCTCAGTATAGAAACTGGGGGCTGCTGGCCAAGGGCAGCAATTGCTGCTTGGGAACTGTCTGGGCATCGGTCAGAGGGTGGTGAGCAATTGCATTGTGCATCACTTGCTTTGTATATTATTATTACTATTATTATTATATTGTTATTATTATTATTTTACTTTATTTTATTTCAATTATTACACTGTTCTTATCTCAACCCAGAAGTTTTTCTCACTCTTACTCCTCCGATTCTCTCCCCCATCCCATTGGGGTAGGGGGAGTGAGTGAGCGGCTGTGTAGTGCTTAGTTGCTGGCTGGGGCTAAACCAGAGTTTAGCAAAGAGTATGCCCATCCAAGCCATGAGCAGCCAGTTTCTCCAGGTGAATGCTGTGGGAAATGGTGTCAAAGGATTTACTAAAGTCTAGGTTGACAACATCCGCAGCCTTTCTCTCATCCACTAAGCGGTCACCTTGTCATAGAAGCAGGTCAGGTTAGTCAAGCAGGACATTCTTTTCATAAACCCATACAGACTGGGCCTGATCACCTGGTTGTCTTGTACATACCGTGTGATCGCACTCAGGATGATCTGTTCCATAACCTTTCCTGGCACTGATTAAACTGGTTCATATTCAGTATTATAGCTTTGACAGGAAAAAAAGGATGGGGAAGCTCAAAGCAGTCTTGGGGCCTGATTATGGATATTGCTAAAGTACAGTACAAACTGGCATCAATAAATATTTCGAAGTTTGTGCATATGAAAGTAGCCAGGTGCTAAGTAAAAGGAGTTAAATTAACAATATTTGGAAATGAAAATCCCCTCTATATCCACAGAAGAATTTTATCCAAGTCTCTTCTCAACTCCTTCCTAATCAATTTGACCTCTAACCTGGTGGGCTGAGTATTTTGGGGGAGAGGTGAATTCTTTAATATGTGTGCTGAGGCTGTCATTAGCAGTTTCCCAGTGATTTTGGCCTGACCACCTGTTGCAGGGAGTGTAGGACCAAGATTACCAGGGAGCAGCTGGGTGATGGTACAAGCAGCACCAGTGACCTGCAGATTAAAAGCCTGATGGTTCTTCCCTAGACCCACCAATTTCCTCAAGGATGAGCTTCTGATGGTAGACAGATTTTTTTTTTAATGAAAATTACATTTTGGCAGATTTGTTTAGCTTCCTCATTAGATCTGATGGCCGTGTGTAAAAATATGATCCTGCGTTGCCTAAGTGGGATCTGTTAGTTTACACAGTAACTGCTATAACACAGAGGCAATAATATGAATTTAAAGGATAAGAACAACTTACTCAGCATTCCTCAAAGGCTGGAGAGGAGGAACAGGCAGCTGACCCTAAGTGCTTTAAAATACTCCTCCTAGCAGTAATGCACTAAAGTAAACACTGAGGGGAAAATGCTGTGAAACAGTTTCATCAAGGACCAGTGTAATAACAGAGCAGCTCAAGTTAGGGCTAATTAAATTGTTTTAGCTACTAGAAGGATGGGCTTTTCCAGCTGTGTGCAAGCCGCAATAACAAACCTTCCTTAGGGTGCAGATTCCTTCCTGATTCTTTAGTTTTACACAGCTCAAATGTTATTCTTGCCCATGACAGCCTCATCAGACATTTGGTTTCAGAAAAGCTTGCCTGGCTGCAATAGCCATGGAAGAAAGCAGGCAGGGTGAATTAGATAAAGAATCCAATGTCCTTGACAGCAGTGGGGTTTTGGGAGCTGAGGTGAGGAGCAGGGAGGAGATATTCCTGGTAGCAGTTTTTCTGTGAGCTGCTCTATCTTCTTTGGGCTTTCTTCAGCTGTATTGAGCCTGAATTTGAGATTACTGGCTTTTCTCCCTTCCTCATATAATTAATTCTTATTCATTTGTGCAATCCTTTGAACTTCAGTATTTTCAGGAGTGGCTAAAAAATTGGGCTCCATTTTAGATGCCTGGCTGGTGGCTTTAATATAGGATGAAAATGTTGCTACAGTGTTGCTGCTCTTTGGAGATCACTCTCTAGAAGTAAAAAGAAAAAGAATTATTTATTAAGGGCTCACTATACCTTCTAACAAAGGCAAGAAATTTTCATAGAGCAATAAACTGGACAAAAGCTGGAGAACTTTTGACTGTAGAAGAGTTATATATATACATGCACAGAAATGTAGGATTTAGTTTCTGATTTTAGTCACTGAGCAATTAAACCTGATGAGTAAGGACAGAACAGAGGGCTGGCTGTTCTTTCTAAATGATACAGACAGTGACAAGGCTTCATTCATCATGGTAACTAAGAGCCTCACTGTCCATGCTTTAGTTGATAAGATGTCCAAGGCAGGCAGCTGCAGCTTTACTCACTTGCCAACCCAGTCAGAGAAAAGGCAATACAACTCCGTGAAATATGAGTGACAGTGATGCTGGAATGAATATGTCCTTGTGAACGAGAGCAACCTGGTACTTTATACCTACATTCCACAAAGAAATGCTGCTGCCATGATAATTTTAAATGAGGTTTGTTGAAGACATCAAGAGGGACAGAGTTGGAAGCATCAAAGCACCATGGTACTTACTACAGAGTCACTGATCTAACTTTTCTACCCTATGCCACTCTATAATTTTCTATTAAATAGACCAGTGACCTATACTAGATACAAAGTGCAGAGAATTTTTTAATCTTTTTTTTCCAGTTACAATGAAAAAACGAAAAAATTAATAGCATAGGCAAATGTCAGCAGAAAGCTGAGCAAAGAATTTACAACAAATATATTATTACAACTTAGTTTCTCTTGCTGCTTTTGGAACTATGCAAGTGTAAACTATTAGTCAGTGTCTATTATAGTCCCCTTTGTGTTTAACCCACAGACAATATTTAACTCTTAACAGACTGTGCCTGTGAAGGCTGAGTCTTTAGCTCAGCCTGGAATCACTCAAGGTGCTAGTTCAGGAAGATGTTCCTGTTTCAGACTTTGGTGTGGTGTTGTGCTCAGCACAGAAGTATCCTGAAAATTTACATCAACTAATTGCTGAGTGTAGATTGAGCCAAAAGCTTGCAAAAGTCCATTAGAAGTCCATCAAAGTTTTTTTTAAACCTTAGAAAAGCTCTGATAATACAAGCTGAGGTTTGTATTCAGGAGAATGGGTACCATTTTCAGTTTATGTTGCTTGGGAAAGAATTTATTCTGAGAGGGTCACTAATTTATTGGAATTAGAATATGTGTACAAGGCTCTGTATTGCAAAAATTGCATTGATGTAAATATGCTGGATGCTTACAATATGTATGTGTAAGTGTGAAGAGAGGTCTTCAATGATATTTACATTTTCAGTTATGGTGATTTATTTTGATTGGGCACATAGGCCCAGATTTGTCCAGTTTAGCTGAGGCATCCCCATCAGAAGCAAAGCATCCCTCGGCTCCTCAGAGCCTAACGTGGGGAGCCGCTCTGTGGAAGTGCCTCTTATTCCTCAGACTGTACAGGAAGCTTCATTGAAGCACCTAAATATCCTGGGCTGGGCTATTTATTTTACTGTTTGGATAAATAACCTAACTGGGCATGAAGGTGCTTCTGGTACAAGTGTTGTTGTGTATAAGGCCAGAGTCAGATTCCCTCAGATGTTCTCTGAGGGATGAAACTTGCTGTCACTAGAAAGGTCCCAGCTGAAGTGAATGAAGCCTTAGTGATGGTTTTGTTGGAGAATTTTTATAGATAATGTGGTTATTAAATTTTTCTGCTTTGGGTTATTGCCCCATTCCTGTGTATTTCCTTCCTTAGTCTAAAATTTCTGTGCAATGCAGGTGGCATTCAATATGAAAACCCAGCCTCATGAGTATACTTTACAGAGTTTCCTCCCCATTCCTTGGCATGTGCGTTTGCCACCCCTCTTTCTATAGATAGATTTCTATCCCTGCTTCTAAAGCAAGGACCTTGCTTTGCAGTGCTTTCAGGAGCCCAGATGCCTCAAGAGAATCTTCAATATGTGGCTAACTACACAGAGCTACACAGACATAGTTGTCTGCTGTTCGGTTGTGAGATTATGAAGTGATAAACATTTCCCAGGCATTCAGGAAAAGCAGATGCTTGCCTTGAGAAGTTTCCAGCCCAACAGCCAATGTATAGACACACTTAGAAGATTGCAGAACTACTGGGGAACTCCTCAGCCACCCACCTGTGATCCAGGTGTGAGTATTTCAGAGATCAGTTTAGCTATGAAGAAGGTGGGGAACCTTCTGGATGATATGAGAGATTAAATCCCTAGAAGAAGGCTTCTTATCCGTGAAGGTGAGAAAAATGTGCCAGGGCTTAGGGAGAGGAAAAAGGGAAACGAAGTTCAAGGTGCCTGAGCAGCAGAGTGATCGGAGCTGTGTGTGGGAAGATGAGATGCTGTGTGGATGCAACAAAAGGAAACCATTGCTTTGAATCAGCACGTCCCCAGGCAAGGATGATTGATTGCTTTAATTTTGGGACTCCAGTTTTCCTTAGTCACCAGTTAAGCCATCCTTTCCCCAGTGGGTAGATCTGTTTTAATAGCGTCCAGCTCATGCCTGAGAACCACTTAGAAAGCTGGAAGGGTGCAATGGATACCTGCCTTGTGCAGGAACATTTCTGTCCCCTCCCTGTAGAGAGAGGAGCCACTTGTCAGACTTCCACAAGGTCCTAGGAAATGTAAAACGGAAACAGACCCAGACGTCTTCCTTAGAGATTAATCAAATGCTTAGGGAGGGCAGCAACTGTGGAAAAAATAGATCCCTTCCCTCTGCCTTCTTTTTCTATAAATGCATTAGCATGATAGTTGAAAGGCCATACAGACCAATTCGTGTGTAAGCAATCGCTTTAGTTGCTTTTGTTTCATCAGCTGAGCCCACCGATGAAAACCAGTAACAATTATTCTGCATTCTTAAACTGCTGGGAATAAAACAGACACAGTGAATTTCTTGAATAAACAAAAGAGTAAGTCCCCTCTGTACTTCTGTTGCTTAACTGCATGCAGCTGTTCACAGGTATTCCACATCACCAGAGTCATAGTTTCTCTGTTCACCTTTGACAGTAGGGTGGAATTTGTCTGTAAATAATTCTTGCTTGTTTAAAGCTGTGTGCCTCATTTTCTGCCAGGTCCTGGGAAGCCAACCTAAAAAAAAATATATTTAACAACACAGCCAGAAGGACCAGGTGTAAGACTTCACAGGCAATTGAAAAAAAAAAAAAAACAAAACAACCCAAAAATCTCTGTATTAACATTTATGTTTTTGCTGTAAGAAATATAAGTGTTAGAAGGTTCTGAAATTCAGAATTGCACTTGTGTTAAAATAGAACTATTTTTTTAAAAATGTGAACAACATTTAATTCAGGAGTCCAATACTTTTGTCCATCTGCAGACTCTGTATCATAAACATGGGATTCTATTCTGTAATCTCCAGCTTGTCCACACAAATATACTTGTAAAGTGTAGTAAGAGTTACAGATGAAAAGCACATTCACAGATTCAGAAACCTAGGAAGAGCTTAATTCCAATTTATTTGGTAGTTTTCTTGTGTTAATTGGACATTTATATGCTTATTAATGTGTTATCAAAACCTGCATTTTCAGGGAAGATATACAACTAAAGATATCCCCATCTGAAAAAAAAAAAAAAAAGTAGGGTCAAAATAAAAAATACTGTGGAAATGTAGAATTCACTTTAATTGCTGAGATACTAATGCCTTCATAAGAACTGCAGGCATGGCAAAACTGTTGAGAAAAGTATTCGTATTTCTGCAGTACTTAACACTTAAGAAGCTAATATGGAGTTGTTAAGACATTAAACACTGAAAGTGTTCCTTTGATCAGGTTCCTTTGATGAGGAGCTTTGAACCCTTTTCCCCCTGCACTGCAGAAAACTTCTCATCATTTCTACCATCCCCCGAGCCAGTTCACTCTCCAGCAGCAATGTCTGTGGGACCTGGGGAACAGTTTTCACTGCAAATCCCTGTTACCCATGGTTGGATCATGATTTGGGGCTTGGGAGTGATCTGGTTAAGGGCTGGAAGGTGCCACCAGCTGCTCCACCGCTTGCTGCTGTTACCTTCTGATCAGCTGCTGCTTTCTAGCTGACTGCCGAGGGCTGAGGGGAGCCAGCAGAGAGGTACCAGCGAGTCTGCAAGGCTGCAGGTTGAAAGGCCTTACAGGATGATACTGGGATGATCAGGAGGGTTAAGCAGAGGTGCTCCTGAACAGCAGTCTTAATGCCTAGAGTGAAATTTGTAGGAAAGTGTAGACAAAACCAGAGACATAGCAGGGCATGATAAAAATTGCCAGTGAAACCCAGATTCTGTGTCTCCTTGAAGACTCAGGGTAAGACTGGGGGCCTTTGCCCCACATTTTTATCTCCCAGATTTTGCACCGGCTCCTAGAGCAAAGCAGGACAAGTCCACAGGCTCTAAGGAGGAGCAGAAAGCCATCCACTTCAGCAGTGCTCTGCTGGGAGAAGTTTCCCAGAGCCAACCTGCATTTCTTTTTGTCTCCAGAGCAGGACAAAGGAATTGACAGGGATGACATTTTTACCTGTCAAATTTAAAGGACTTCCAAAGCTGTGAAGATCCCCTAACAAAAGGTTCAATGAAGTGTCGTGGTCCTTCATGAGGAGTGCACAGCATCATACAGGGCTGTGCATGCTTTCTGCTGCACTGAGAAAATTAATTGCATCCCTGAATGCTACAGCTACAAATTAGATGATTTTCTTTCTTCTCTTTTCCCAGCAAACCCACTTACGCATCACACAGATGGAAAATTCTTCTAAGATGAATACGCAAACATCTCCCTCTTTCCCAGTCAGACCTAGTGAGATAATTTGGGGTTAGAGTGGGATAAGCCTTATAGTAGGCTTAAGGCATTTCATGCAGGACATCCATGACTCATCAGCTCATTGTTCTTCACTGATATATAAAAACCTTTCTCTTCATACAAGATGTTTCTTAGCTGTCTGTTATGTTGACATCTAAGCACTGATATTTCAGTGTTCATGCCTTATGTAACAGACAGCTTGTAACAGTCACACAGATAAGTAGGGAATGACTTTACAATGCTGTTGGTACTTTGAACTGTGCAGGAACTATTTTCTTCACTATAAGTAGATAGAAGACAAGCAGAAGTATAACCTCCAGTGAAATCAGCCCTGTTTTGGATAGCATCCCCACAATACTTCTCACAGAAACAATGTCGTAGCCAACAAAACTCCAGCTGTTCTGCCTCTGTGCTATTCTGAGTTTCTGAGAAATTCACATTTCACCTGTAAAATGTATTGGGTTAATCTTCTAGTCTATGCCACATTAGTAAAGCCTCATATGAAATATGGTGTCAGTATGGGTCACCATACTTCAAGAAGGGTTTGAGTGCACATGAGAAGGTTCACAAGACCAACAGCAGTTACCAGAGAAAACACTGAAGTGCTGAAAGAGCTTTTAAAAGAAAAGAAGATGGGAAAATGAAGGTACAATACACTTGAAATACACACAGGCATGCTGTATGTATGATTGAATCTTCCAGCAATAAAGAAAAATGCATAGAAAGAAAAATTCTTTGGAAGCTAATAAAAATGGCACTTCTGGTTTAGGAAGTCCCAGGCGATATTAAAGTGAAGGGACATTTTGGGGAGTTACTTCCGTACTTGACCTACCCTTTCACCCATCCCCAAACTTTTCTTCTGGACCCTACAGGAGTAGGAGTTAGATGAACATTTCATCTGACCCTGCATGGTTCCTATTTTCATTTGTTGCCATTGTCAGAAATAATACTTTACGATAACAAATGTACTTAAAAAACCCATTGCTTCATCTGTCACTGAGGCTCTCAAGAAATCAGTCTACTATAATGAGTGGTTTATGATCACAAATCTATTTTCCCTTCACTCCAAGGACCATAAGGAGAGATGTACATTCTTATTTTCCCTTTTGTGGTTTGCTTGGCCTTCTCTGTTCACCAGATCTCAGAGATCTTCAGGGCTGTTTGCTGATACACAGGATGCCTAAGCTTTCCAGGTACAGGCCTGTATTCTGGAATGGACAATTTCTTTTTTCAATAGTCTGGACATTATAGTTTGATTGCAATGTACATTTTGATGTGTTCTTGGATACTCATCTCATGTCAGTCTTTCTGGCACATTTCAGAAGGAGCTGGTGCTTCTTTCTGTGGGACCAAACAGCCTGAGGGAAACCTGTTATGAATATTTGTAAATACATTTACATGTATTTGTAAATGTTTGCCTTATGTGCTTTTCATAAAAGCAACATGAAAACTCATTGTCCAATGATCTCAGTGTTCTCATGTTTTTTATATATCTAAAAGGATTACAATTTTGTATTCTTCTTCACTTTTCCTTAATGCTGCAATTCTTCCCTGAATAAGTTGTCAGTAATTGCAGTCCCTTTCTTGCAACATATGTCTAAAATAATAGTGCTGCTCTCTCAGAGCGTGGGCTGAAAGCACTTTGGAGCAGCTTGTAGTGGCTTTTAAGAAATGCCCTCCAGTGATTTATAGTCATGTTCTACTTGAATGGTTTCCTGCTCCTGAAAGAACTGGTTGAACTTTTCCTGCACAAACATCACTGCAAGACATTTCTTTCAATTTGGGTCTACCTTTATTCCATCCATGTTAGTGTCACTGAGGCAAAAACCGGAGACTCCTTTTCATAGGAAGGCACCTCATCTCTTGCCCCTGTGTCATCACTTTTATCTTTACCTTCTCATTCACATCATACTTATTTAGAATAGGTCACTAGTTCTCTGACATATGGGATAAATGCATCACATTGAAGAAACCATGGTGGTTTCATTCTTTGGTCAATCAATGCCTCAGAGTTTGCAAATATCTGTGATTTATGGAAGATATTTTGAGGTTTTGAGATTTGTTATAGTGTTTCTGAATTAATTTATTATCTTTACTTAGGTTTTGTAATGATTATGCCTTTCCAGGGCCCAATATTTCCGCAAATAATCAAAATTTCATATTTATCCAGTTCTAGACATACTCACCATACTCATTCTAGCTGTTGGATCTGTGATCCTAGTCTGACCCTACTGCCTCCCATCTGGACTCTGGGTTGCTGTTGGCTGTTCCGCTGATCCATTCAAGCCCTGCCTTGCTGACTGTATGTTCCCTCTTCCAGTGGCCAAACGCTGTCATTGGCCATCCTCTCCTGACTGCTGTGCCCATGCTGCAGGGTTGCAACTACCTCCCCATTCATAGTAGTTGTCAGTATCCCTTTCCAGATGAAACACATGGAAATCTTTTTGCGTTTCTTAAACTGGCAATAGTGCTCACATTTTATTTTTCATTTTATTTATCTCCTATCTTTGTATTTCTGCATTTGCTTCTGTAACAATTTAATAAAGCTTTCTTAAAATTTCCATATTTATATATATTATTTGATGGCCTACTTCTGTGCCTGACTCATGTGCTCTACATTTTGTTCTGAGCTTATTTACTTGCTCTGCATATAGCTCTTGATTTATTATGGGCTGTCAGAGCACTCCCATTTCAGCTCCTTCATACTTCATGGCCATGATTAATCTATCACAACATTGGTTCACATTTTAAGATTTGATCATTAGTCAGCCATTTTGCACAGGTTGACAATATACTTATTTTGTACTTTTCCTATGGATTTGTAAGTACAGTCTTTAAATAATTATGATTTGTCTGGGCTGAAAATACTTTTGGACCATTGCTAGGATTTTACATAGGTACTTCTGGTCTGTTATCAAGATGGCCAAGGTCTGCTAAGGCATAAGACAGCTTTCCATATCACTATTAATAACATAGCTGTTCTTGTTTTGTTCCATTTCTGTCTTCATTCAAATGTCATAATTTCCATTTTGCGGTGTGAAAATTGCATTTGCAAAAGACTTCCCTTTCATAGCTACATGCTTGGAGGTGGGGTTTTAATACAGCACTAGCATTACATTTTGACTAATACTTGTGTTTTTCTTTTACTTTTATACATTTGCTTGTGGATAAATGGTTGAGGGGAGAGTCAGTTTGTCCTGTTAGTACTTGCGCTTACCTTCAGGAGCTGGATTTAGATACTAATTTTATTCTTAAATTGTTAAAAATGAGGACAACATTCAGGTTCTACTCCTCTTTTCACATATAGTATTATTTTAAAGTCAGGATTTACTAGAGGTAAATATTTTTAATTCCCAACATTATCTTATTCATTAAAATAATATTATGCAATATAATGATTTTTACAAGGGAGATATCTTTTATAACTTGGTTTAGTTAGATTCAGTTTTAATTGGTGAAAATTGACAGAAGTGATTTTTCCAAGACTACCTTTCTCCTCCACATTCAGTGGCAATACTTTCTTGCCTAGTTATTTCACCCTCTTCCCTCTGTTGTTTTCCCCCAAGATATTACTAGTCAATTCCAGACTGGCCGTCATCTCTTTCTTCTCTCTCCTAACACCTCTCTTCCCCTCTTCTGGGGAGCTGGAGATGCTAAAACTGATCAGAAATTATAGTTGGAGGTTGCAGGAAAAGGGATGAAGAGGCAACCCTCTGATTTTAGTAGCTGGGGATATGGAGAAGGAAACCAATATAAATTGAAGATTATAGCTTGTCAGATAAGAACCAAAGCTCAAACATAAATGTTCATTTTAATAATTGATTTTCAATAGCAACGCCTTCTACCAAACCCAGAATTGTCCCATTGCATGTTCCACTATTGTTTAACATGGCCTTTCCAGCCTCAAAATGTCACTCTGCTCTTTGATTAGTGTTTATAGTAGCACAACTCATTAGCTTGAAGTTCACAAAACTGTTCTCTTTTGCAGATCATTCTTATGGATTTTCATACAAGGCTAGCAGTCATCTTTATTTCTTATTCACATCAGTCTCTTCTGAAATATATAACTACCTATAGTAAACTGTAGTCCACCAATTCCATTGACTCAAGGCAGGGAGCATTTATAACAACAACAAAAAAAAGACAATAAGAAAAAGTTCACTTAAAGTCTTCTTTTATTACTCAAACTAATTTCCTGCATACATCATAACTCTGACAAGTTAATTTTTGTTTATTTTAATTGGAGTTTTATGTTATACAGGCACCTATGATTAATCTGTCACCCTGGACACATAAATTATACAAATTTAAAATTTAGAGCACTCACTTTAAATAAAATTTCATCAAACTTCTCTAAGGTTCTCTTCAGAAAAAAAGCATGGCATATATTTTTACAACTATTTCTAATATACATCCCTATTAATAGGGAGCACTACAAAAATAAATTGAGGGCATGCTGATCTATAAGACAACATTTAGATGACAGAGAATTGATTTTCTATAAAGCTGAGGGATTTTATAAAAAAGTAAATAAAATCTTCAGAGAACAATTTGCAAATGAAATATGAGAAATTGCATGTCTCTAAGTCACATATCGATTTGATTTTCATAAACACATTTGCTTGTCAATACTGTAAGTGATCATTGCTCAGTCTTCTTGAAAATGTCAAATGGGGTAAGACAATTATAACAACCACATCTTTAGGGCTGGACTTCCTGGAAAGTTGGAGCTGAAAAAGTCTGCTTTTCCTCTTGGAGTTCACCTTACACATCCATGAAAAATGGATGCAATCTATTCTGTCCAATGGGCGCTAATATGGGGCTGATTTGGGAGCCTTGTGCTGCTGAACTGTGGAGGATGAGGCTTACTGTGTGTCCCCAGGTCCAGAAGAATGGGACAACCACCTTCCGTTAACTCATCACACTCTCCTGCCAGGAGGGCAAGACCCAAGTTATGACATAAGGTGTACCAAGAGTACTCCAAGAGGAGTGCTGGGTAGGAACAATTCCTTCCCTGCTGCCTCTTTTTTCTTTTTATTGGGAGTAGACCATAACACGAAGAAGTATATACTTTTGACATGGCCATTGTGACCAGTATTGAACTGTACTACAGGATATAATAAATTTTTTTGAAGTTTGGTATGAACTAAGGACAGGCTATCCATTTTGTTGTAAGAGGCTGTTGAGATGCAGTTATCAGAAAAAGAATTCTCAGCCCAGTTTTTCAAAGGAGATCCATTAAATAATTAAAATTCATTTCAACCTTATATTGCAATCAGATTATATCTATTATTTTAAGCAGTATCACCACCTCAAAGAATATGAAGCAGAAAACAGATTGGTGTGGAACAGACATGGATAGTTATTTCTTTAGTAATAAAGTAATTTGCAGCACTCTAGCTGCCGCTAACAGAGAACATGTAAGTCATAAAGTGCAGTTAGGTGATAAATTTATTTATAATGTACCTTAGCCACTTCCTTATTCTCTGCTCACTAATCCTTATCCCCCAGAGTTATTCTAATTTTAGTCCACCAAGTAGATAGGTAAGTGGTATGCAGGGTAGATAAGAATGAATCCTTGTCTCCTGCAAATGTAGAATTTTCTGCCCAAACTTATTCCAATCTGAGGCACAGCATGAAAGTGGATCAGTCCAATCTGACATTTAAAATAAAAAATGTACAACCATGAAGATACTGTCTTGTTGTCCTGCAACTCTACAAGTAGGACCTACATCCCTTCAGAACACATACTTTTTCAGTTTCTCACTTTGAGTCTCAGAAAACCTTGATAAAATGTCTATTAAAGCTCAGGTACCTGAAAGCTTCTTTAGGTTCTTGTTAGTTGGCTTTCACTGCTTTATGCAGTTGAGTTCCTGGTGGGGGAGGCATATAGCTTTGTAAGATAAGAGTTAGAAATTAATTGTTTCAAGCAGCTCTTTCAAAAACTCTGAAACGTTATTAGAATGCTACTTCTAAATTTCTGGTTCACCTCATGCATACACAACACATGCAACCATAGTATCTTCAACAACAAGACTGTGTTACAAGCTAGCTAAGAAAGTCATGATACACTGTTTTTTCTGTGTGAAAAGGAAACGAAAAATGGAAAGGAAGAATGAGAAGTTCTAGACAGAAATTGTTCTGTCTTACATTGTTCATAAAAGTGCCATTATATACATCAGAGAGCTAAACTTTCATACCTGACCCTTTCAGCTGCTGAATTGTTGAATCCCAAAAGGCATTCGTATTTATAGGCTTTGTAACTTTAAAGAGATTGGAAATGTTTGAAAAATAAACATTAGAAAATAACTCTTGCAACACTAGGCTACTGTTTTGTAAATTGGTTCAAAACATATTCAGAAGATAGTGCTCTTTTTGTCCATCCTAGTCTCTGAATAGGTTAGTCAGTGCCTCTTCCACCTGCCTTATGGCTGCAAGCAAATCCAAGATCTAAGCAGAGCAGAGGGAGTCATCTTGTAGTCAATCTCTGTTTTGCATTAGCAAACCATAAATGCTGTTAATCGCTACTTAGCTCCTCAATCCAGATTGTCAGGGACTTGGAGTGAAAAACTGAATGATGTACAAATTTGTGGTAGATGTTGGATAGCAATTCTACATTGGCTTCTGGGCAAAAAAGAGATGTAAAGTCCTACAAAGGGAGCCCTCTGTCTCATAAATCTCACCAAAAAAAGGAGTAATTCTGTTTTCTTGAAAAAGTTTTTTCCCACCTCCTTTTTTCTCATTTAAATATGTATCTCTAATATATATAATGAGAGCACTAGGTGTGGTTTAGGCTGTATGTAAGGGAAAGATTTACAGCAGATCTCAGGCAGAGCGGCTTTGCTTTCCACAGCTCTAGCACTAAACCACTACCTACTCATGATCATTTTATGCAACACATGCATGCTCTTTGGTTAAGAATAACATCAAGCAGATCAAAATCTTTAAAAAAAAAAAAAAATCCCACCTCAGTACCTTGCTGATGAGTGAAGTCATGCCAGAGTTCAGTCTTTTAATGTGATAAGTTTGGTGATAATGTGAGAACAGCAGTTCTCTGGTGAGAACAAAATTAACTGAAAAGATAATAGGAGCTTAGGCAGCTGCATGAGCAACTTTGTAGCTGTCTGCACAACCATTAAAAGCACAGACATGAGATTTGTTATCCTACATATGTGTAATACATTTGTCACTGAAATACGTGTGTTACCATGCTACCTCCTACAAAATGGGGAACACTTTGGTGTTGCAAATCAGTTTCTCACAGGAGGAGAAATTAATTATATGATAGCTCTCACTGTAAATAATTTATTGCCGTTATATACTCCATTGGAACATAGTTACTAAAGGCACCCAGGCAGTCCTTGTTTCCAGGAATCTTGACATGTGCCTGGCTATCCAATGCCAAGAAATGATTTTCCACACCAAGAACTGGCCAGAGAGGATGATGATAAAGAAACTTTCCTGTAGCCAAGTTTCCCCTGGCAGAGGGCTAGGATAGTGTTGTTTTTCTTATATACACCACTTCCGCACCAAAAAATCTCATCCCCCGGCTGTTGTTTGCACTAGTTGTGCTAGCAGCTAAACAGGGTCAGGGTCAAGGCTGGAGAAATGCCCTCAGGACCAGAGAGTGGGTCTTGCTCTTCTAGTAGTAAGTTATGGGCACAAAGATGGATTTTCTGACCATGTACTTTCAGATCCCAGCATAGTATTCCTGGGACAGCACAGGTACAGATAGGTGGATCCTGAGTAACTTGTCTGGCCAGATGGAGAAGAGACACTTAGAAAGAGGTGGCAAGATGAAGGGGTGTCTAAGGTGAGATGGGAAAAGGATGGAGGAAGATAATATTTGGAGTTTAATAGGAAGGAGAGAGAGAGAAGAGAAAACAGGAGTGGTAGCAGTAATTGTCCATCTCTGCTTTCCATCCTCCTCAGCCTGTTTCCTAAAGGAAATCCTATCGCAACCCATCCTCCTCTACCTTCCCACCTTGTACCAAAGCAAGACTGCTCAATTCATCTTCTGATTGCAATCAGAATAATTTTTACACTGTTATCTTTGCACTGTTTTTTTATTGGGTGCAACTTCAAGCCAGAGCTAGCAGCCCCACTGAGAGACATACCTTAGTGCCCTCAATGGCCCTTCCTGCAGTGCACTGTCTCGTGATTTCCACCTCCACTGGACAAGTTGGGTCATTCTGCTGCAGGAGGATACAATGGAGCCTAATTTCAGCAGACAGTTGAAGTGTCTTGTACTTCTCAGCTTCTTCTGTCTTCATTCACGTGGAAAGTTATTATGTTTGTGAAGACACAAGGAAAAAGCACATTTGAAAGCTTTTGCTTTCAGGTGATTTTCACTACAGTGATGTGCAACAAGAAGGAAAACCAGATTAATTTCCATGGCTAAGCATAATGTGTATGTTCCTTGCAGACCGGCTTCAACTAACTCAGGAACAATATGTTTGCTCTCCAGACAAATGTAGTATTTAGGTATGCAAAATAAAGATACCACATCCATACCACTAGTACTGTAGACACTTTTTATTGCTTTTCTGGTTATAATGTCATCTGGAGGGAAAATATAATTCTGTACCATTAATCAGATCATAAGTTAAATTGCAAACCAAACGTTCATTAAACTTTGTTACCATTCTGCAGCTGGATAGCCTTTGTGTTTTTGTAACCCACACTTTCTTACAGTTCTAATAATTCCTTCAGAGTCAAATCTCTTAATAAGAAATATGCTGAGATGTAAATCTACAGCTTTGCTTTCATCAAAAGTTCCAACTGTGGATTGCCAGAAACTTCTTGAAAAAAAGATCCATCTTTATATTCCACACTAGGTGCAGAGTAGTGGAAAATCAAATCACTAACAACAGTTTTATTAATTTTAATGTGATAAAGTCAAATTTATTATTCTAATTTGAAATCATTACAGTGATTCCCTCTGAATCTTCTTCTTCTCCTCCATAAGACTTACTAGCAAATGTGCCAAGCTCTTTCATTAGCACAAATTAGAGCAAATGCAAGGATTTGTACTTCAATAAATTTTCACAGATGCATGAAATTGCATGGCCAATAATTGTAGCTAGCTCTGTTATTTCAGCAATTATACTGTGTGCAGAGGAAATTAAAGTAAACCATTGTAAACTCTGATCTTGACAGTTTTCCACAAACAAAGCAGGACCCTGCTATGCTCAAATGAGGGCACTCAAGAGAAAAACCTTGGTAATTCTATTTTTGTGATCTGTGACTCTGGACCTCATACACCATGCTGGGGCACAAGCTCAGTTCTGGCACAGATTTCCAAGAGGCACTCACTGTCTCTTGTCTCTGTAAAACCATGACTCATTGAGGGACCTTTAGAGGTCCTACAACAGTTTTTTAGAAAGCTGGGATTTCTACAGCCTCAGGTAGTATATTTTTGTTCTGTTCTCCCAAGTTTTTGAGCAAAGAGTTGTTCTTTGCCCTACATTGTTGCTGGTTGCGTACTGCTGATACAAACTCTTAAACAGCTGCTGCGTTCCACTAGAGAGTTTCTTTTTTATTGCAATATGACTGAAACACAAATGCTTACAATTAACAAACAAATCTGAATAACAAGAAATGAACAGATGAAGACACACAAATTAGCCAGACAAATAAGTGCAAGCAGGGACCGCAAACCCACTGCACAGAAGCAACTAAACCTGCTCATTCAGCACATGCGAGACCTGGGTTCAGAACAGGAAAGTTCCCACGTGCAAAATGCTGGTTCACTGGCAGAGCCCAGCTTTGTCAGAGACATTTCTGCAGCAGCCACCACTCTACCCTGTGTCACAAACCAGCCAGTTAACTCACCATCTACCTGCATGCTAACCTCTTAGCCAGGCAGAGTAATTTGGGTGGGCAATGAGTGATACCCCCATGCATCCTGGTGTCTCTGGACTGCTGGAAGTGTTCCTCGTAGCTATAGAGACAGACCCAAAAGCAATCTGGAATGGTCTCAGGCACTCTTTAATTATTCCTCTTGCCTGAAGCTCAAGTCAGGGACATGGAATGTAGGCACTGACAATGAACCAGTTAGCCAAATCTCTGGTGCAAACCAGCCCGGATGGTTACAGAGAAAATCAGTATCAGAGAGAAGAAAAAGCAAACCTGAAAATAAAAAAAAAAAGAATAGCCAACAAATAGAGGGTGTAAAGTGTCAGGGAAGCATCCCTTCATCCCAAAATACTGACTGAAATTGAAAGAACTAAGAGTTACTTTGCCATGGTCTTCAGTCCACCTAATTACCTTACCCTTAATTGCCTGACAGGACTGCAAACTTCAGAGGATACTACATGTCCTCAGTGACCTCCGTGATCTTCAGATCTCCAGGGAGAGAATAAAATCAGAGGCCGTGGTGTAGGGAAGATATATAGCTGATTCTGGCACAGGGGCTGAGAGTCTGCAGGAAGAATTGCTGGGGACAGGCTCTGGTGAGGCCAGTGATGAGGAGATGGGCCAGGAGGGCCGGGGGAGTGAAAACAGCAAAATGGACGTAAGTGGTGCGAGAAGAGTAGATACATGCTGGTCCACAGGGTTTATCAAGTGTGTTAGACAGCTCCATTTTCCAACATATCCAGCCTTTCCCTTTCTGGGACTGTAACTGGCCACACCATTATGGATAGGGAGAATTAAGTTCTGTTTGCTGTCAGTGCTATTCACCCAGTGTCCCATGCATTCAGAAATTACCTAGTGCATGGAGCAAGCACCACAGCCTGGATAATTCTAAATCTTGGAGGAATGTTCTGTCTACAACATCATGCTTGCACCCTTTGTATGCTCCCTTCTGTATCTGGTACCACATTCCTTGCTGAAATAGATTATTTTTATTAAAAGCAGAACAATGTTTGCTTCAAAAATCATAAGCAGGAGTAAATACAGGTATGTAAAAAATAGTATCTTCAAAAGGAAACATTTTGTGCAAACCTACTCTCACAAGTGCCCAAAAATCCACTTTCATTGCAATAACTTACCATTTTGCTCAGATGAGGCTCCTGTACAGCAACTCTACAAAGATAAATGAACCTTTCTACTATCTATAAGTGATTTATTGTCTCCACACTGATTCTACATTTATAATGGATGAAATTAGGGTTAAAACAAGGTTATGTATAACTGCCAGCAGTGCTCAGCATAAGTACCAGTTTGTCCCACCTCTGTACATCAAACCCAGTATTTTAAAATGTAATTAATACCTGTCTCATTATAAACTACTAACTTTGATATCAAAGGAAACAAACCCAGAGTTAAGGTGAAAAGATATTCTGCAATGGTTTTACTAACATTTGTTTTTCTAGTCTATGGACCAAAGCCTAAAAGACTTCCTGAAATTAGATGACTTTGTCAGAATACAGAACAAAGCATCTCATTATTTGACCTTATGACTATGGCCTTCATAATTACAGGCAATTAGTGATGTCATTGAGAACTATCTTTCAGAAAGCAACATGAGGACTTACTGGGAGATCTGGTCTTAACAACCTATTCTCCAATTTTCTTGTGAGTTTGCAAGTCACACTGAGTCCTTCAAATGTATTATGGTAGAAATCAAGTAGCATAATCAAGTCTTCTCCAAAAGTGCTGAAACCTGCGGAGTTTGTTCCATTGACATCTTTGTCTGGCTCCTGCTCTGTGTTTCTTCATCTCTTGTACAAACGCTCTAAAGTTTACTGCTGCATCCTAATACTGCTAACTTGAGTGGAAGGAGGTAATTCACTATGCTTAATAGTATACTCTTTCTGTTCGGACTGTTTCTATAATGATAAGCACACTGAGAGTCTTGACCCAGAATAGATCTGGGAACTATCAAACAAATATGTTTTCAAAAAACCCCAAACAATAAAAAGTGTGCTCCACCACCATGTGTTTCAGTTTTCTTTTCTTCTGATAGTGAATCTTCTTTCATGCTAATTCAAGGATCCTGCTGTTTTAACTTTTTGAAATTACATATTTGAACTTATCTTCTGTTACACACCGCATATTTGTTCCCTACATGTCTGCAGGAGATTTATACATGGAGTGAATGGTAAATGCAACAAAAAGGAGATACACAGCATGGATTAGGGAAGATCATTTTCATTTTAGATGAGTTCTAACAGAGCCTGCAGTAACTGTAAGCTTTGTAGATGAGTTTATAAAAATTTGAATGCAAGAGCAATGCATCTCACTCAATTGATGATGACAGAGAAGAATGCAGTAGTCCTGGCCTCCCACATGAGAAAATTCAATGGGGCCCTCAACTTCTCATTTTTCTAATACTCTAGAACTGAACTGTTCTATTTATCTCTGCAGTGCCATGTTCATTTTTGGTGAGGTAATAAACATATTGTACTCCTCTCCCAAGACTTACCACCATCTACTGGTTGTTTGCACGGTTCTTTCCCAAGGTTACTCTTCTCAGTGATTTTAAACCATTTCTCCTTGTGAGCGATTGTCAGACAAAGTGATTTACAGCAGCCTTTGCCCAGATCATAGCACAATGCCACAGATCCTTTGCCAATGCTTCTTGACCTTTTTTATTTACAATGTCTAGGGTTGAAGGATTACTTATGTGTACATTTTGGTCATTTGAGATAAGGGCCCTGACAATTCCGTTCACACACTGCTAACTTTATTGAATTGTCCTCTGTGCCACAGTGTACAGTGTATGCTGTGGGAAGGACACGGATTTTTGATGGAGAAGTGCAGTTATTCTGTTTTCTCTGGACTAAAACCTGTGTGCTTCTGGATTCCTAAAGAATGAAACTTGAAACATTGTCATCCAGTCCTAGCCCTTGGCCACTTTCCCAGCTAAAAGTGACAGAACATCACGGTGCTTAAGCCAGTATGCTTCTACTGCAGAAACCTCAGGTGTGATAGTTTATGTTCAGAGATGATCTGATTTAGCCTTTGTAACCTTTGGCACCATAATTCTGCCCTTCTCTCAGCCTTCCCACCATATGGTGCTCCCTAAAGAAAAAAAAAAACAGGGCTTTTGCTGCTATAAAACCCAATAAGAACAACTTTGAAGCAAGGTAGAGGAAATACCTACATAAGGACCTTCATGGGAAATATATTCAGGGTTCCTTAAAAAGCATCAGTCATTGCCCCAGCCTCTGAGACACAGCCTGGGTTAAACTTTGAGGAGTACCCATGCCTTCATTTCCTCACTTCTCATTTTGACTGAGCATGTAGTATTCACAACTCTATTGCTTTTAGGTGACTAAGCTGAAGAGGATGAGTTTTATGTCCTGCTGCACAGTGCAGGCACAAAAGCATGCAGAACCACACAGTGCAATGAAGCAGTCTCACTCAAAGCCAGCACAAACCTGCTCTGTCCAGAAACAAATGGGGTCACAGCTCTTTCCCTTTGATGAAAAAGAAAAGAATTTATGTCAGGCCTTGAAACAATGCAACTCGCTTCTCCTCTTCTCTGAAATGAGCCCTGCCCATTGCAGTGGCTGATGTTAAGCTGTGTAAAGACCCATTACATTGCCTGCCATCCATCACACACTGCCTGCTCCTAAATGACCCCCAAAGGGAGGCACAGCCACATCAGACATACTCAAAATCTTGCCCATATCGATTCAGTGATATTAGATATCAGAATTAGATATCACTTCACTGATACTTATAGACACCTAAATCAACAAATTCCCTCTGGGCAAATGTTATTCATGGTAATACCACACGTTTTATTATTGAGCTATTTATGCATTTATTTATTGAACTGAATCTCCACCCTTTTACCCATAGCCAGTTGCTTTTATTTCCCATTTAAAAGCATGAGTAAATATAAGAAGAAAATAATATTAATCTGTAAAAGGGTATAGATTTATATCATTTTTTGGACAGGAGCCAAAGCCTACCCTAACAGAATAATAATCTATCACAGTAATGTTGGCTGGAAGTAAGTGAGAGAAGACTGAACAGGGATGCTGACCTGTACTAATAAGACTTTAGCTGTTAGCCTGTGAGCACAGAAATACATATAAGTATATAGTATAATCATCTTAACAGTATCTGTCATGCTATACTTTGGAAGGGAAGGGTATACAGGATCTCTTTTGCTGGTTTGCAAAAAAAAGAAAAAGTCGATTCTTTATAGTCAGCAGAATTCTTTACAAAACTTCCCAAGGAGAAAGCAGATGCTGAGTAGCACAAAATTAATCTTGTAACATACTAGCTATAAAATACAGTAACACAAATCAATATTGCAGCCCTAGACTATCAGCTGCTGAGCATAGAAATAGTCAGCTGTATTGTGTAGGACATATGCTCTGCTCTCTGGTTTTTCACCACAGATATCTTTTTTAGGTCCTGAGTCAGTGCCTATTGGAACCAGTGACAGAAACATTGCTTTGGATCAAGTTCTCAACTGCAGATTTATACTGACCAGTAACTAAGAAATACTGCAGTTGACTCAGTGCTGCAGTAGAAAGTTGCTGGTTATGTTATCCTCTGCTGGAGCTAAATTGCTCTGTGTTAGAAGAAAGCCAATCACTTTTGAACTGTATAATTTTAGCACAGCAAAATTTGACCCTGTAAGTGTAAAACTGCACATGGCAATTATTCGGTTCTGCAGGAAATGAACTCACTGTGTATTTAACGCTTCTGTCCAACAGCAATTAGGTTACTTTTATAGCTGAACGTGTAGCTCCTAATGCAGCAAAAACTACTGCCTTTAACAGCCATAGCTTAAAACTTCAGCTGCAGAAATACAGGCTCTGTCTGGCAACACAGTCATTAGCTCTTTTGCAGTTGACTGCAGAAACAGCACATGTTCTACAGTAGCTCAGCTCACTGGGTCAAAACTCGGGGAACAGGAATCTGTCGCATGAATATTCTGTCCCAATATCCTGCTTCCCATTTTGATTCAGACACCTGTTCAGCACGTGAAGGCATGAAACAAGTGTTCAGCACTGAAAATTAAACAGTCCAGGAAGCAACACCTCTTCCCTGAACTGTTCATCTTTGAAGGCTGGCATTTGCAATAAGAAAACATGGTAGATAAATGCAACTGCAAAATGTATCTATGGGCTAGTAGGATTCATCCAAGTAAGTCCCTTTGGCCCTGACCACAAAGCCTTATGTCCTCAAAAGCATCTCCTATTCTGCCTTCTGAATGTCTCCACGACCTACCCTGTGTGAGGGTCTGATGTACCCTTCAGATCCTGACATGTTGCAGAATGACCCAGCAAAGCAGTTATGAAGTTGAAGTAGAATTAGTCAAACTTTAATTTCTTGACTGCTGAAAGTGAGCATAGCCAATGAGCCTGGCCACAGAGCCTCACTGTAATAAAAGTGCAATTCGTTGCACAGTAGGTCAAATCACGTAATCTCTTGCAATATTACTCTTTGATTCTTCTTTTCTAATGAACAACCATCTGGTGTAAAGGTCTTTCAAAGGATATGTTTTCACTGATGTCCACAAATCCTGGGATCTTAGGTATCCCTTCCACCATCTGCTTTCATTTAGACCTCATGGTGGACAGGGGCAGTATAGTTACTGGTACCACCCCTTGGGGGGGACCTCTAGCACATTGCAGATGCAGCCTTCACAGCTGGTGAGGTAGGACTGCCCCAGTGAAGTAATCTACTTGGTCTATATCAGCCACTTCCAGTGCCCGACTCTCTGCCTTTCAATTTTATATTTGCTGCGTCACAGCTTTCCCATATGAAGCCTTTTCTAATAAACCAGAAAAGCTAAACTTTAAATGGAAAATATATCAGGCTTATATAATAATTCTCCTTAATCAGCATCTGCTGATGAGTTTTATATTTTATGACACTTTCTCAGTTTATATTTACTTACCATATCTATAAAAATGGCAATAAATCCCATAAATGTTCAGCACATAGATGAGAGTTGCTGTGAATTCCAAGATGCAGCTCCTGATTATACAGCACACAGAATGATGAAGAACACGTAAGTAACTCACTGGAAAATGGGAGCCATACTTGGGCACATATTTTTTGGGTTTTGTATCAGTGATATGCAAAGGCAATTATGTTTATTGGTGCTTTATCAAGCACTCTGGCAGGAAGATGCAGAGATGTTGGAAGAGACATGCTTCATTTCCTTGCCAGTACCTGACTTTCAAGACATTTCAGACACAGAGAACTTAAAAAATATTCTCTTTGTTTTTCCCTGTGCCCCATTACAGTACTAGATCTCTGAAAATAATGGATTTTATAGTTCAGTGGCTCAACCTGAGGAGAAAATAAATAGTTTAGGTTGATACCATTCTTTTTCCTAAGGTTTCATACAATTTTCAGGTCATAAACCTGCAAATTTTTTATCCTTAATAAAAGTTACAGGTATTTTGAAAAGAAAGCAAAGTTTTGAAAGAAAACCAGGAAAAAAAAAGACAAACTAAACTTCAATATTTTCCCAACTTTGTTTCGAATTAGTTCTGGAGTTCTTGAGTCAATGCTAATTCATTCAAAAGTCTCTGCGCATGACAACGGTTCAGCGTGTAGGACAGCAGCATTGCAGCCAGAGGATGCCAGGACATACCCTTCTTTTTGTGGTCTTTCCAATTGCTGCTGTCCCTGCCATCTGTACATCACTGCAGCCACTCCATTCTGCTTCCAGAGGAGCATTAGCAGCAGTGACCAAAATCATAAGCAGAGCTCAGACACACTTGTCTCTTCTGTGTTTCTGCCTATAGCTCTGAGCTCAAGTGGAAGCTGGGAAGATAACATGGAATAGTAATTGTGATCTGATGTATAATTCTTACTGTGTTTTGCAATAGTGTCTCCTTGTAGACACCACATTAGAGGCATATGTAGACATATCTGTAGATTTGTTAAGCCTTCAGAACATAATATTTCATTAACTCTCTTGGGTTTTCATAACTTTTCATAATATATTCCACCTGATACTTTATGACTTGCATGGATTTAAGGTAAATTTAATATGTCTGAAGACCACTGAGGAAAAAAACTACTAGAAAAAAGCTACCACTGCTTGGTTGGTATCTGTCAAATTTGGTTGGTTACAGTCTTTTTATTTGGAAGATAGTTCTTGCTATTATTCATGACCATTTGTGCAGAATTTCCTCTCTAAATTCTTTAGCTAACTGAATAGAGAAAGTACAAAGAATTAGATTTTAGGAGTTTAAATGATGAGCTGTTAATAGATATACCATGGCCAGGCTCACATAATTAATTAATATATCAACCAGCCACCTAGTCATCGTTTTGTTTTTATTCTGAATATGAAGATATTATTGGGCTTATGAGTCTGCTTAAATGTGTAAGTGCAAACACATTTTTAATTTTTTGTCAAAGATACAACTAACACCACACCATGGGGAACACTGGCCATATTATTTTAAGAATTGACATAGCCTGTGCAAATACAGAAAAATTTCTAACTGGCACATTCACATAGTCTCATATTAAGGAAATATGTAGGCTGATGATAGATAATAGCTGAGGAAGTTAAAATATATAAGGTCTATTACCAAAAGACATCAATTAATTACTATGTAGAAATTCAGTGAATATATCATATTATCCTGAACTCAGTTTCTATGAATACAACCATTAGTCTTGATTTGCATTGGATGCTGGAAATGGCAGGTCGATAAAGCAGAAACCTGTGGGATGCTTTTGCAAATATTATAGAAACAAATATGCTGATTAACATTTCATCACAGAAGCCTGTCAGAAAACCTTGTAGACATAAGCTGAATATGCTCCCACCACCCAAAATGACCTATGCTTATCCAAGCTAGTCCCCACTTCTTCATAATTTTTTCTATTAGCACCAAACTGCTGCAGCCACTGGGCAGGACTCTGAGGTACCAGACGCTCCAAATGCAGATAACAGGAGTTGTTCTTGCGAGTTTATGATTTAGTCCTCCATCTTCTGTGAAGGCATGCCTTGCTTCGGCAGGGGAAGAGGTGCAGCCTCTCTCCTTAGCCAAGTCTCTTTGGACAATAAGGACTAGACTTTTCCTAATTATCATGTCTGTAATTTGGTTTTCCACTGCTGACAGCAGTGTACCCTAGAGGACACACAAGCCTTGAGAGAGCAGACCTGTGGAAACCCCCTTGCCTCAGTACGTTCTGTGACTGTGAAATGGGGAGGATGGAGATGTAGCGGCCAAGTGGGGCCCAAGGACCCTCCTAAGAAGTTTCAGCATCCCAGCTGCTAGGATGATGCCCATCTCCTCTGCAGGGCTGTGTGGTTTGCAGCGGCATCTCTAGCCCTACTCCAAGCCATCTTGCTTTCAACAGTTGGCTGCATCAACCTCAGGGTTTTGTTGTTGGTTTGGTTTTTTTTTTTTTAACTGTGGTCTCTGAACCCCTGAATATCTATGAATGATTACTAAGGGGTTAACATAAAGTAGCTATGAAAAGCAGAACTACTGGCCATGGGTTTCACCCTTTAGGGTCTACACCTCCACTGGAAAAATGGCAAAGCTCTTCAGGCCGAGAAACCTCCTGTCCCTGGGGCTGCTGGGGTCTCCTCCTCCAAACGCTGCACCCACTCCCCTCCCTCGTGGCTCTCGTCAATCTCCCTGTCCATAGGGACTGACAAAACACCTTGAGCCCACCCTGTGCCTTATCCAGAAGTGTCTTTAGCAATGATGCCTGTACTTTATAGATGACAAATAATTGATAAACCAGACCACTAGCTCTCAGTTAATTTACTTGCAGAACAGATTTAGATCCCAGTAACTGAAAACAACTTGTACATTACAGCCTATCCAGAGATGTAGATGGTTATGGGGTATCCAGGATCAATACCAATTCACAGAGGATGCTACCCAGGACCTGCTGTTAGGAGTTTCATTTCTGACTTTAATGAAACCTGCATTCTACATTTGGTCAACAAGATTTCTTGCAGCAATAAACTGCACTTTTTGCAGCATGTCTCTGCTGTGGGAGCAATAATGCACTAAGCTCCATAGCTTGCTCCCTCACAGGAGAAGTCCCAAGCTATTAAAGTAACTATCTTTACATACCAGCTGTACAAATAATTGTTCAGTAGTTATTTAATAACTGTTAAATATAATTAATGTAAATATGTATATTGATATAAATATTCTATAAATGAAATGTTAATATTATTAAATATTAAGCAATTTTAAGAAGGTCTCAGGAACTTCATTGGTCTAGATAAAAAATTTATTCCTTTCCTCTATAGCATAGGGCATGAACAAATGTTCAGCTCTTTTGTATTAGAGAACTCATCTGGTTTCAGTGAACTTTAAAAATCCAGCTTGCTGTATCATGCTTTACACTCTCATCTTATTGTTTATGCTCAGGTATAAATGCAGGTATAAAATTTGTTATTGATTGCATTTTATTAGGAAAGTCTGAATTCCTACAGCAGGCTAGCAGAGAACATGATACATTATGTTGAATGATGTCTCCATTATCTTATCCTTTTTGTTAGTCTTTAATAGTTCAAATGCTCATGCGGTGGCTTGACATGCAAATAACAGAAATGCATTCAGATCATACATACAGAAACAACAAACACATTCCCTGACATGTTTGTCAGGCTGCTCACTCCATGGTCACCAGTGTAAAATGGATAGGAAAAGCCTGAAGTCAGCAGGAAATCAGGCAGAGAGCTTGCAGTACTACCAGAACACACAAAAATTATCAATTCTGGACCAAGGCATCACTTGGTAAAGCGACAAGGTCACACACCTTCCCTAGGCAATTCTAGTATCTTCACATCTGAAGTGCTGTGATTGCACCCATCATTACCAGAAAACTATGGCAAAATTAGAGAATATTCAGAGTAAAGCAGCAAAATTGCTCTAGCAGCTGAAAGGTTGAATTATAAAGGTTAAAAGTTAAAAACATGTACAGTTTAAGTAAAAAAATGTGTTGGCAGTAATGTGTAAAATTAATTGGCTTATAAAATCACAATAATGTTGAATATTTATTTAGTGAGATGCACAAAACAGTAATTAGTAGTAATGGGATATAAAGAGGAAAGATGATGTGTTGGACAGTTACCAGGATGTGTGTCAAAGCATAATTCATTAGGCTGTGAAAAACACTAACGTTGAACATGGTGGAATAGTAACAATTTGCAAATTAAAGATACACTAGGCAAAGAACAAAAATAGTCTCAGGAAGAATCAGGCTGCTCTGACTCTATTTTTTTGTTTTCTGCTGCAGCTGTATAAACTATCACTCAGGAAAGCAATGAAATTGCACAGGTACAAATGAAAGTGATACCACCAGCTAGTTCTACAGCTAGAAAAGACCTAATGCAATTATGACTGGGGACAATTCTTGTACTCTTATAGCTAGATTTGATGAGAAGTGCTTATATATTTGGGCTTAAAACATTGGTTCTCTGACCCAAGTTATCGACCACTCTTCAGTTCCCATGTGAGTTGCCTGTGTTCGACTGCCATTTGAAAATCAGTCACAGCCCTGCCAACAACAGTTAAT
The DNA here is from genome assembly GCF_030463565.1 of Pelecanus crispus. Lineage (NCBI taxonomy): Eukaryota > Metazoa > Chordata > Aves > Pelecaniformes > Pelecanidae > Pelecanus > Pelecanus crispus. Next base: position 12,980,414 of record NC_134643.1, read on the forward strand.
GATGGTGCTCCCTGGAAATGTCTTTTAACAGCAATACAGTCACGCCTCTGACAGTCAGGACCGGCTCAGGCACCTGTGCTGTGCCATCCAGTCACAACCCAGGCGAACTGAGCCAGTTTAAGCAATCACGGATCTATAAAAGCTAAGTAGAAGGAAAAAAAACCCACTGTGATCCTCTTAGCTTCTCTTCCAATGTAAGCTTTTTGCCAGCAAGGAATCAAAAAGACTAGATGACAACATTTTTTCTCCACCAAATAATGCATTCAGCAGAAATGCTATTTTGAATACTTCAGTAGAGAGATTCTATTTAAATGATGGAAAATGAAAATGTTAAAATGAATTTTCATGTAAGATTTTTTTTTACATTTATGAAATGGTTAACTTTTTTGGAAACATTTTTCAATTTTAAATTGACAACAATTACAGAAAAAAGGTTTATGAGAAAGGTTAAATAACCCACAAATGAATTATTTCGTCCTTTATTCTGAAGTCAAGCAAAACATTCTGATTTATCCCACAATGAATCCTCTATTATTTATGCAGCTTTAATTCTGAATCATTGCCTCCAACTAGGATGTGCAGAATTTTGCTAACAGAACTTCTCCTGGCGTGCAGGCAAGAGCTGATTCTCTGTCTAGTAGATCAATCCCTTAAGTAGCTTTACCCTTTATCACCTTGGAAAGGGATCAGTGCCGAGCACAGGCCAAGAATTTATTTTCCATTAAGTAATAAACTCGTGATTATGGTGATCATACAAAACCTGCTTTGTCTTTTTACAGTTATCGGGGGAAAGGCAGCAGTGATTTATATTTTGTTAAACAATGCTGCTGACTGCTTTGTAAACAGAAATGTTCAGATGATCTGAACACACCTGTGGATATATTCATCACTGGACTTGTAGTATTTTACCATTTCCAGGTCTATTTTAAGTTATGAGCATATGCAGAATCTGGAATATGGTTTCAGTGGGAAAGTAAGCACAGCAGATTGATGAGAGGTTTGCAATTTTCTAGTCACTCCTTTAGCATTCTGTTGAGTCTAAATTGGCATGCTTAGGCTCCTGACTGGAAGTGATATTCAGAAATGAGTTGCAGGGAACAGTTACAACAAATCTGTGGTACTTAACGTTTTGTCTCAAACAATTTTTTTGCTCACATTCAGTGTTGTTGGCTTTAGGAAGCCTAACATACAATGCAAGGTACTACCACACAGGCATTCAGAATTAGATACAGAATATCTAAGGGTTCCCACAAATATTATTACTGATCTGTAGGTGGTTGTCTATTTGTAGTATATAATACAATCATTGAAGAATATAAGCTCGATGTAACATTAGAGATGTTTTCATGGTGAAATTGTGTTTTGATTGAATTTCCATGTTGAATTGTTTCAGTATTTGTGTAAAGCACAAAGAAAACCAGCCATTCTTTGGCATCTGCTAATAAGAATCTATGACTTAGACTAAATAATAAAAAGTAATCTACCTACTCACTGCAAATTAAACACAGAGCAGTAGCTTTAGGATGATGTATATAGGAATAAAAGTCATCAAATAGCAATCCACATATAAGGCTTGAATTAAATCAGCATTTTCAATGGACAAAATGATACACAGTGGCCAGTTCAGCACTATTACAGGAATTTCCTTTTGTTTCTGCAATGAAGCATTAAAAAAACATTCTAAATCAAAGCAGCCATAAGGCTAAATGACCTGTGTTTTTAACCTACTGTGTTCTTAGTCCTTGATAATAATGTAGGGAGTTAAAACAACAATATAGTTAGGAGAGGAGCATGCCTCATGCCTCAGCCTGCACGTATTGCCTTTCTGTCAACATGTCAGAGAAATGCCAGCATGTGCTTATTTTATCAGAGTGTGTGCATGCACGTGTGTGTTAGCAAATAATCTAGTAACAACAGATGTACCGTAATTATGACTGAGCTGATTAAACTTCCAGGAAGAAATAACTCCTTTTTCTGTAATGGTTATTTCCATCACAATTCAAAAATCAGTACTGGCTTCAGTAGGAGTCCTGCAATTTAATAGAAAAAGGATTTCATCCTTAAGTAGACAACATACTTTACTAATTGCTGCTTGATGTTCTGGGGTTTAGAGATCGCATGTGCTGCCATGGTATGAAGGCAGCCTGTGGCATTGACGGTGGTGGGGGCTGTGGAGTTAGGTACTCTTACTATGCTTCAGAAGAGGCTGTATCTTTTGATGGCTAATAGTAGTCCTACACTTGCCAGAGTGTTCCTGCTGCAGAATTCAAAAGTGTGGTTTGACAGCTCCAGCTAGAGATCTCTGTTTTCTCTTTGCTTCTGTGAAACTTCCCCATGAAAGCAAAATTTTCTCAGCATCACTTTCCACCCGTACAGGTTCACAAAGAGGATCAGCTAGAGATCTTCCCGCACCTTCCTCACGCCAAGCCACAACATGTCGCATTTCAAAGGACCAAAGCAGAAGAGAATAAAACCTTAGCACTGAAGTCAAGAGAGGACCGGCCTCTTCCTGAACTTCTTTAGCACATTCTCCAGTGGTACATCAAATGGGGAGGAAATCATTCTCAGGGGTTCTATTTATAAATAAATGCAGTAGAATTGGCTTCATACTTACAGAGGGTCTTTATCTTCTGTGGACCTCAAAACACAGGAGAAGCCTCACTGCTCAGTGAAGGAGCATTTCTACAGACCAACCTTGCAATGAAATGTGTTCAATTTGCCAGCCTTTTCCCATAATATAACCAGCAGACAAAATTGACAGTCTTCTTTATAGTCTGCACAATTTTACAGCATAACAATGCTTTGTAGCTACACAGTTGTTGTTGTATTTTGCTAGGAATTTTCACTATAACCAAAAGAAAAACTTCCTTCTGCTGGTAGTCTTAAAATATATGACATAAATTGGACCACTGAGCTGCAGGAATAGAAGCAAAAGCAACTGCAATATTTCTGTGCTGCTGAACTCATGGCAAGTTCAGTCCTAGGCTGATGCTTGTCCTTTGCCCAGATTTTTGGATTCTACCCTTGAATTTTTTTGTGAGTGCCAGAGGGAGTTAGGAGTGATGTGCATGGACAGAATGATCTTGTGCTTACAAATATTGCTTTTCAATAAAATAGAGCTTATGAACTGTATTTCTGAAATATATTACATACCTTGAAGTCTTATGGATCCCTAAAGTGCTTTATTTTAAGATTAGTAGGCCTCTTTCAGGCAGGGACAATAAGAATTGTGAAGAGAGGGCAGTTTATTTTGAGAGAATATAACTTTTTTTTTCCTTGCCTAAAGTGACCAACTGGCAAGAGAAAAATTTTAGAAGAAGATTAGACTTTATTTTAATCATGATTTATGAAATTATTTTTGTTTCAGAAGGCTTGTATGAGATAGAACAGGAAAGATGGGAGAAATAATAACCATTTTCCATTTAAATATCCACTTTCTCCCCTGAGGGGATTCCAGAACACTTTACAAGCCATCAGACTTAGTATGCCACAGGGACCACTTGTCTGAAACGCCGTCTCCTCTTGGGTGGAGCCGAGCGGGCATTTTCCGGCACGTAGTAGCAACATATAATGCATTATCACAGAAACTGAGAAATACCTTCTCTGGCTAAAACTGGTTAAGAGAAGCTGTAGTGCAGCATTCCTGATGCCTCATCAGTCTATACAGCAGACTTAATGACCTGCAGTTACACTGGCCTTGAGCCCAAGGACAACCCTAGTGCCCAGATGTGTACCTACCTGCTGGTGAGGAGCGTTCCCGTGCCACAGTGCTTGGGGCCATAGGGCTGTCTGTTCCCCTCAGCTTCCTCTGAGATGAGTTGTGACAGTTCCTATTACTGCAAGAAACCTCATATATAACCTCCATCTCCCCGTGTCTCAAACTCCCATCCCAAAAGTACTTCCCCGTGGCTACCCCTTTTTGTGTTCTGCCTACATGGTTTGTAAAACCTAGGGGACAACTTTGAGCGTAATGAGGTACCTCGACCGCAGAGCTGAATATCCTCCAAAAACTCTCTAGCATGTCACTGTTTTGATTATGTTTCTAAAATGCTTCTTATTCCTATGGCTGAAGGGCGAGGTTCTTACTCGTAGCTTATATATGAACCTCACCTCCCCTCAATCCTACCAATCTGGCTAGTTGCCAAAGGAGATGCTGTATCTTTTAGTTACACTATATTAAACCTCCTTCTGGTTACAGATATGCAGCAAGTGACAAGAATGAGCACTGGGACACTGGTGTATTGGACAACTCTGATTTCAGCAAGGCAACCCAATCCTCCTCTGCCTAAGGCTGGGATGCGGTCCTCTCTGTAAGGTAACGGACTCCCACCAGTGGGTGGACAGATACCAAACTGCTTTCTCTGCTTATTAAGATCATTGTTAACAATTTTTCTTCCACTGAAAGACTCCGACATTTTCATATTTTTCCTAAAACCCAGTGGAATACATGCATTTATTAATTTATGAGAAAGAAAAATTCAAATGCATTTCATTTTAGAAAATTCTGCAATTCATCAGAAAGCTTTATTTTGTTGGTGACAAGATGGCTCATATTGTCACTGTAAATGTAACATGCAATGATACAGTTTAAAATCAATCTTTTGAAAATTTAAGTTTCAGCAAAATTAGAACATAATGTTGAAAAGAAAACAAACTGAAAATAGAAGTGATACAAAAATAAAGAAAATTGAATACTATCAAAAACTGTTGAAAATTTCATTGAAATTAAATATTTTATCCAAAATATCCCAGTGTATTTGAAACAGCATTTTTCAGTTAAAAAGCCCCCTCATTCATGAGAGTTTTTCCTCACCGTAGTTCCTCTTAGTTAGAACTCCAGATAGTAGGTGCTTTCTGCCACATCCCAGTATGGGTAAGACACTTCAAATAGCTTGCAAAATGAGCTTATTTTGAGGAGTTTTCTTCCTGATCACCTCCAAGACACTAGGAATTATCATAAACAGTGAGAAATTCAGAGCTGATTAGGCAGCATAATTGAAATAAGAGAAAAAGAGAATTTTTGCTTTTGAGAAGCAGTACTTCCTTATCGACTCTGCCTAAAAGTCCTGTATGCTATTGATTTACATCTGTAGAGGATTCTGATTGTCAGAATCAGTCTTTGATGGAAAATGAATTGAATGTTGAATTCTGCAGCCTTTTTATGTAGTCAAACAGTAAAAGTAATACCACTGAGCAGCACAATGTAAAGAATTGAAGACAGATCTGTCTGCCTGCACCTCAGGACACTGGGTATACACTATCCAAAAATGGCATGTGGGGTTTAATACACTTAGGTTGCATCCCTACCGCTAAATGCAGCCAACCCAAGACGTTAACCATAGCCCTAAGCAAACTGGTGAAGAGTGGAAAATATTTTTGCTGATCCAGGCTATCCTTTTTTAAGTAGGCTCAGGGGTAGCTTTGTCTAGGTAGTAACCTTGTTGCCTTGAGACATAATGATTTTTTTTTTCCCTGCAAGTTTTTTTTAAGCAAAATTCAGTTCAAACATGGATTGAGTTGTGTTGCTGGCCACTTATATGAATTTTTTTTACTCTGGAACTGAGGGTAGGCATTGCAGGTCCTGGAGAATGTAAGACTTTCTATCACTAAAGACCGGTGAGGATAGAGGTGCAGCCCTGTAGGTATGAGGTGGTCCCTGACATGGACTGCATACAAATTTTGTGTCGGTGGCTCTGGTTGGTTTACTGTAAAAGAAATCCCAAAAGCAAACTAACTTCCATGCAATGCAGACAGTAAGGGCACAGGATCCAGTGAACTCAGGCACTAAATTATGTGGTAGTGTAGACAAACCCTAAAAAGAAATAAATTACACAGTTAAGGGTACTTGCCTGTTATGTGATCACCAGAATGGAAAAGAACTGCAATTATGGGCTGCTGACAAAGTTACCATGGAGTGCGTTTTAGTTATCATTCATGTAGTTTTTCTAATTTCCATAATAAAGTTCTTGTTCTTTCACACATAGACTCAGTGCTTATGAATGGGGAAATGCTGCTTATTGAGAGTTCCTCAGGGAAATATTTTCTGATTCCAGAAACTCAGACAGTTGTGTTTCTTAGGTTCAAGGGGAATGTTTGCTATTTGAACTAGTTCTCTGTGGCAGATGTCATTTTATAGCAGAAGGCTTCCCGTTTTTCCACCAAACACAGGATTTCACACTAGTAACCACAAGTGGTACTAATTTATATTTAAATATATGAAAGTTAGGTGCCAGTGTGAACAGTTCACCAAAAATATTCTCCATAACAAGTGGAGAAACTTGCTCAAACCAGCATCTATCCATTGGCTATAAAGGAATATCAGAGCAATGATTTAGGCTGCATGCCTAAGTTTTATATAGTTAAGTGAAATGAATCTTGACTTGATAGGAGAGTTCATGCTCTTGGGAAAAGTAACATAAACTTTTGTAAATATTTCTTTAAGTAAAACGCTTAAGTAAATATCTAGCCATGAGGATTTAAAGACAAAATGTAACTCTGACTATGCAAAGCATGACATTTTCCAATGTATAAACTAGTCTGATAACAGTAGATTAACTAACTCCCTCTTATAAATGTAATACAGAAGCTTCAAAGTGTAACTTTATTAATAATTTCCCCTAACGTATTAAGGATATTTTGGGATTGGAGATATGGCAAAATCATATATTTCCCCATGGTATCACCAAGGACACATCTACATAGCAAATAGCAAAACAACTCTAATGATAAAGGAGAGTTTCTGTGGGAGTTCAGATATCTTCTTCCATGTTTTCAGAGAAAGATTAAAAAGATTATATTCTACTCCCTACTTTGCTGCTTATCTTAAACTGTAAGGGTTTTTTTTTCATATTGGGAATGTATTTTGCTGCTTTTGTACAGCACCTAACACATTGTGGAACCCGATGTAATGCAGGCAGTAAATAATAACAATATTTTTTCTTGGTACAATGATAATTTTAAGACATTAATCCTTGTTTTCTTAAGCAGTGGGGGAGTTACAGGCTGGATTTTTAATGGAGTGAGAAAATACTGGGGACAACAGAAACATCACCTTTACCTTCACTGGGGGCAGCTGATGTTTTTGTAACTGACTGCATTTTAAAATGCAATTCAGTAAGAAATAATAAACACTGCCTTAACACAATTTTAGTCTAGTTTTAGTAAAAAGGTTGCTTTTTCTTCTTCTAGCTTGCTATATCCTATTGAAAATCTACTCCCAATCAAATACAGCATTACCACTGCATTTATTTTTTACTGTATTAATATGTTCTAAGATAATCTCGTTCAGTTCTTTTGGGCCACTTTACCTGTTTTTAAAACATTTGGGTATATCAGCAATCAGCTATGGCTTCTATCAACATTTTAAATAGCCTCATTTGATATAGGGCACTAGCTCATGCTTCAGGCATCCCTAAACACACATGTATTTCAATCCAGATCAGCTAGGCATGAAAGAAAATCCCTATGCCAGCTTGAGATACCCCTGTCTTACCTATAGTGTTACAGACTGTATTAATATGAGGGTTGCCTCCACTGTGTTATTTCTAACCTTCACAGCATTACCTTGGACTGGTGTCGGCCTCAAGCTAGACAAAGGCCATGACCAAATTTGAGTACCATGATTTATTTACATGAGAGGCAAGGAATGTGACTTTTCAATTAAAGCCATTTCCTACAGAGCTGCAGGATCTCATTTACCCTTGGAATGCAAAGACTTTTTCTTGTGAACTAAACTCCTCCAGATTTAGGGAATGCATTTAGCCATCTGTAATACTGTAGCTCTGGTTTCATCACATATCTATGTTTCCTCCTGAAGAGTTAGATAACATATGTGGATTTTTATTAAGGTACAAGTCTATATGGCCTGATCCAAAACTCCTCAGCAAAATGCTGGTCTCTGCTTCAAAGCTGAAGGGACTGATTCTAATCTCACTTAAACTTTTGGATCATGAAGTTAGTTTTAATATGTACTCATATCTGTGATTACTCCCTCTCAGCTATCTGCTACCAAGACTGCAGACTCATGCAAAGGTCCTGAACGTATCTTTGCATGAACCTTCAGTCACTCATTAAATTTCTTCAAGGTAAAATTTTGCATAAGAGAAAGATTTCCTTTCTCACATATTTTCCAATTCACCATAATCACACCCATGCCAGTGTGGAGTAACTAAAAGCTGTTTTCCTTTCTGGAGTTAAATTTTTACAGTGGCATTAGAAAGAGACTCAAGTATGCTTTCAGGCAGGATAAGTGGCAACTAAACCAGTGGCTTAAAAACCCACCCTTCAATTGACTTTTTTTTCTCACTCATTCATCCCATCATTCCTTCAGAGCCTTTAAAAACAGGTTAGGACATATATGGGAGACAAAACCAATGTTTTTTTGTCTTTTTTTTTTTTTTTCTTTGGCAGCTGAAATGAAAGCTATCAGGTGGAAAGGGTATTGCTGGCTAAGTGAGAGAAGGAACTGGAGATAAGTCACTGAACTGTCTGTGGGTTCAGAAAAGCATACTGAAAGTATACCTTAAAATATCAGAGAGTTTACAGAAGTTCAGTGTTGTTGAAGCCTTTAGGGTCAGCTGCGAAAAGAACATTTAAGTGCATTGTAGTACTGAAGTATTATCAGATGCTTACAGCATATTGGTGTGAATCACACCCCTCCCTACGTTCCTGCAATGGATGGACATAGCATTGGTCTGATGGGTTGCACGGATGTGGCTGTATAATGATTGTAATGACAGTGAGTGTTCAGACATTTGGTACAGAGATGGGGATCCAAAGACTTTAGGGATTATTATAAAAAACAGAAGTAATATTTTTAAAGTCTCTACGCCAGGAGGTTAAACAATCTCAGCATGCTGCCCACTGTGAGCTTCCAGGAACAGCAGGTCCAGACCTTATTTTTTGCATTATTTTGTACTGGTTTTGGACAGTCTTCTCATGGGCTAAACCAGTGTCCTAGGGAGGTAAGTCCTGCAGAAGTGGGTCAGCAGTGATAAGGACAGCAGATCACGTCCCAGCCCAAACAGAGAGGGCCAGGGTGCCATTGCCTTAACTCTGCCTTCAAATAAATTCATCCATGAATCTGAATCATCTGTCTCAAGTCCAAATCTGAATTAAATATTATAAAGGGGAAACCAGAGCAAGACTTTTCCTCTGCATGCCCCTTTCATGAAAAACAAACACAGAGTGCTAGACCGTGGCTTGGTTATGTTGAAGAATCAGAGAGTTTAAGCTGCTAACTGAAAAGAAAAAGTGGTCACTACCTCAGCTGATATTACTCCCAACAATAAGCTTTATGCTTTCAGACCATGTGTCGTGGTTTAGCCCCAGCCAGCAACTAAGCACCATGCAGCCGCTCGCTCACTCCCCCTACCCCGATGGGATGGGGGAGAGAATCGGAGGAGTAAGAGTGAGAAACACTCCTGGGTTGAGAGAAGAACAGTTTAATAATTGAAATAAAGTAAAATAGTAATGCTAATAGTAACAGTATAATAATGATAATAATAATAATAATAATGATACACGAAGCAAGTGATGCACAATGCAATTGCTCACCACCCGCCGACCGATACCCAGACAGTTCCCGAGCAGCGATCGCTGCTCCCCAGCCAACCCCCCCCAGTTTCTATACTGAGCATGACGTCATATGGTATGGAATAGCCCTTTGGTCAGTTTGGATCAACTATTCTGGCTGTGCCCCCTCCCAGTTTCTTGTGCGCCTGGCAGAGCATGGGAAGCTGAAAAGTCCTTGACTAGCATAAGCAGTTCCCAGCAACAACTAAAAACATCAGCGTGTTATCAACATTCTTCTCCTACTAAATCCAAAACACAGCACTATGCCTGCTGCTAGGAAGAAAATTAACTCTATCCCAGCCGAAACCAGGACACCATGTCATAATCTTCATTAGCCACCTGACAGGCAGAGAAGTTCAGGGAGCAACTACCTGGGAAAAAGAAAAGAAAAAAAAAAGGGGGAAGAATTGTTTTTCTGTTGCTTATGATACAGAAGGACCATTCTGCTGCATGTAACGCTATGAATGGTCTTATAATCAGGTTAGAAAAGCACTTTTAGTAGACTAAAGCACAGCTTTAACCTCCCCCAGTGTTAACTGGATGACAACAGATGGAGCAGATGGAATAGTGTCAGAGGCTGCAGGAGCAATCGGAATGTTGAAGTTGAAGAGTCCCTCAGGCAAGAAAATTCTAAGTGTAGTTTACGTCTTGGGATTTCATTCAAGCTTAGTTGAACTTTTAAGACATGTGGTCCATTCTGAACTCTTTAAAAAAATATCAACAGGTTTGCAACAACTACTGTGCTGCTTCAGTGTGCAGCCAAATAATTCCTACTGCTTTGGTGACAGACAATCCAGGCAGATGATTTATTTGCTTATTGCGATTTTTCACTGCATATTTTAGCAACTCATTAAAAAAAGCACATTCCTCATAAAGCAGAATGTATTGAAATTTGCCATCTGCTTCACTCTAAGTATCTATAGGGTTTGGTTGACATCTGGAGCCCATCACTTTTGGCATTGGCTAATCCACAGCCGCATGCTTCTGACTCCACTTTTCCTGAATTTGGCATTGTTCTTTACAGGTTTGAAACAAAACCTCCACACCTCCTCACAGTTGCTTTTAACCTTTTGGGCATCACTAGTGGCAGGAATCTGCTTCTGGAGTGTGAAATTAGAATGTTAACATGAGTGTGAATCTTTTCTTCATACCACACAGAGGAGCTGGCAGATGAATCCTCTACTCCAGAGATGTTGGCAGTTGAGACAAAATACCATGAAGTGGGTAAGAAATATATATGCTGGGATGCAACTGTCTGTTGCACCCAGCCCAGCTGGCACACACTGCATTCTATACACCAGCTGGCGAGAGATCAGCATCTATTGTAGAAACATTTAAGATGCCTATTAAGCTTTTGGCATAGGCAACAGGGACTGTTATCAACTCTCTCCTGCTCTGTGGGATCCCTTTGCAGTTTCAGACCACGTCCTTGGGGGGAAGCATGACATGACAAAACTGTGGGTGCAGCAGCACCCAGAGGAAGTATCTGGATAGAGTCCAAGGACTGAATGGCATCTCTAGCTACTCTACGGCCACCAGTTCTTCCACTCCATTTTGGTAAGGGTTCTGCTGGATTTCCAGACCTCCAGCACCCTGCCTGCCATGCTGCTGTACAGAGATCCCAGCCCCAGCGCCCCTGAGCATGGCCCTGTATCACACTCAAGTGTCAGCATCCCCTTGCTGCCCGCGGGATGGGGAACTGATTTGTGCTTGCTCAATGCGTTCCCCAGAACATCAGGTTCTTTCTACGGTCCAGTGCTGGAAGACATGGAATAGCTAGAGAAATCAGACACTTTTTCTCTTTTAATGTTGTCTTCCATGCTCTTTTGTTACATAATGGTACTACAGTGCAGAGAGGCGTATACTTCCTGAATTATTGCTGTCAATCAAAGGCAAATCGCGCAGTAAATTCAACAGTGACACAAATGACAAATAATTTTAAAGGAAAAGAGAACCAGGACTTTGCTGCCTACTCAGTACTTTTCCAGGAGACAGACAAAGGACTTCATATTCTTGTGCTGTCAGTCTTACACCTTTTATAAGCACTGACTTAACTAAGAAATCCTAAACCACTAGAGAATGCTGATAAATATAGTAGCTATTTTATCTGCAGAAGAAGAGCATTGCATATTTCATGTAGCCTGTTTAATGACGTTTTATCTATATTAACAGTATCTTCCAGGCAGCAACATATCTTTTGTGTCTCTCTCCCTGTCTCTTCCTTTCTATCACTCCAGAGAGCTAAAATGTTTATCGAGGGAAATGTGGTACAAAGAGTAGTACTGGATTGTCACATGACATCACCTTATTTTAAACAACTCTTAATCCTATGGCTAATTAAAATTTCCTGTTGCTCTAACATTTCTGAAAGGAAAAAAGATATCAGATACCTTCACAACTGGATGTTAAAAGTTGTATTGTACCAAAATGATTTATGCATTTTTTTTTTCATTTAGATCTTTTAAAAAACTGTGCAACCTTTCACATCTAAGCAACAAAAAGTATTAGTCATGGTCTGAACTGGTTTCTATAATCAGTGTAATCAGACAACAGTAGTTAGGCGTGTAATTCATAATTTTTCATAATTTTAAGTTTATTGTATTGATAGGATGATATGCCCTCTCATTTTTCTCATATTTGTCAATCACATTGTATTACCCAATTGATCCAATTGCATATCTAGTATCAGCTATGCCAAAAATAATATTCTATCTTGGTGTCAGTGTGTTATTGGTAATGAACATCTTCCACATGAAATAGTTAGGTTGCTTTTCCATTCTAACATAGCTAAATCTTTTAGGTATTCAGTTTTAAAATATGAACAACAACTGCATTTCACAAAACAGTGCACAACTCCCTTTTGAAATTTCTTCTATGGTCCCATTCAATAAGAAAATACCTTTAAAACAAAACCAATGCGTTTCATACAGCTATGAAAACCGTTTCATTTAGAAGTATCTTGTAAAAACAGAGGTCTTTATTCTGAATGCTATCTAAATTAATAGTGTCTGAAAGTAATTATTACTAAACCCAGGATGTTCCTTACCTAATAACCTCAATCTGTTTTCCTAGTGAAAACTGCCCTGTTCGTAAAGGACACAATCACAACAGTGTGCTATTCTACCCTTGGCAAGCTATGATAGAAGGTCAAGGAGTCAAGCACTAGAGAGCTGTGTATTTCATGCAGGCATCTTCCTGCTGGGTTTGAGGTGCCCCAGAATCATTAGTGTGGGGAATTGTGTTGCTTCAGGCCATACCATGAGTTTTAGAACTTTTTTTCAGATTAATTCATTTTAATTAAATGAATTACAATAAATCGGAATTCATCTACAACTCTGTGACAATGCAAATGATTATGCAAAGAAATCTATGAGGTCTTCATTGTCATGCAACACATGACATATACACAAAAGATCCCATTCAATTAAAATTTGTCTGTAATGGGTAATTTTGTTGCTTTAAGAGTTATGATACATGTAAGGAAAAATCCTATTACAGCAGTATACAAGGGATTATACAGGTACGTATCTTCCAGTCTGTGATGTGAAATAAGCTACATCAGTGTAAGACCTAACACATTTACTAGCAGGCCTATAGCAGTAAAAATACATGGACTAATACATCATACATGAACTGACATAGTTTTACGGCTTTCACCCTGTAAGCCAGTCTTGAAACGCTGCTTGTATCTGATGATCCTCATATCAGCAATCAAAAGGAGGGCTTCTTCATTAATTTTGAACAGATTCCATAAGTACTGTACATTAAATATATATATATATATATATAAAAAAATATATATATTGAAAAAAAAAAAAAGGTAGGAATTTTCTTGCATAGTATTTCAGGATAACTTTTTAGAATATCATGTTCCAGTTACTGCTTTCCACTATGTCACACCTGCTTATGCCATTTTTGACATGTTACACTACACAACCATAATGCAAAGTGACTTATCTAGTGTAACACAAAGTGAGGCATTAACAAATGTATAAATAGCTTTGGGAGGGAATCAGATTTAACAAGGAAATTTTGCTTACATCAGTTCAGATTTTGATAGACTTTTAGTCAGTTTGCAACAGAAGTCTACAAATTTGCATTATTCAGTGCAATTTAATATGAATTACAAGATGAAAAATGTAAGGAGACATTCTGGTAAAACTCTGTGCCAGAATACACTAAAGAAACATGGGAGCTATATTTATGGACATTACATATCAAATGCAAAAAATAAAAAAGACCAAGTATCTAGAGACTCATGTCATTTAACAGATCATGGCCCAATGCTGAAAATATTTAAGCCTATGAATAATTCAACATATTAACAGTTAAGGTAATATATGTCAGTTATTCTGTTCATGTTGAAGAGACTAAGCAGGTAAGTGCATTTAAGCATGTGTGGACAATGCCTAATTAGTCTCTTAGGGTTTTTATTGTCTAAATTTTTCCCCTTTACTTTGCAAAAAAGTACTTTTAGTAATTATGAAAATAATATGAAGTTTTAAAGTATGGAAAGATATGAAAAGATGTTAAATTATGTAAGAACTATTGGACAGGAATATAGTTTGGCTCAATCAAATGAATATTCATAATTACATGGTTACTTTACTTCCATTTTTTTATTTGTAACAAGTAATAATCAGAAATTTAAAGAAAGCTTGTTCTCCACATTCCTAGAATAAATGATTGTAAAAAGTGGTTGACAGAAACAGTAAAACTTCCCATGAAAAATACTTTAGAAAAATAGCTGAATTTAAGCAGGATAAAACTTTGATGAAGAATTTCCTTACCTTATTTACCTTATTACAATAAGGTAAATGTAGAAATACTATAGCTTATTAGTTCCATGGCATAACTGGAAACTATCTGGAAAACATATACATAAGGATACAATGTTAATATAAGCAACCTTTACATTGCTGCCCTGTGATTTAAGACTTTTTTATTGTGCTACACTAGTACTTCCTTTACATAGTTTTGGATGAAGAATACCTAATACTTCTAAAGCTCTTCCTTGATTACTCCAATGTGCTTTACAGGAAAACATAAATTCTACCAGTAAATGTATAGGAAGCCAGCATATCCTATTCAGATCTGAATTTTGAAATATTTTTAATTTATGTAACATGGCAGTGGTATTTCCATCTGCTGAAAATTACACATATATTTCTGCAATGAACCACTCAAAAGTGACTCACAGCAGTTAAGCAGTGGTAGAACATGTGCACTTAGCATGATTCTGGCATTGTAATTTTTGAGATACATTATAATTCAAATGGGGGAACATTTCTGCACTCATTACCAGAGCTTGCTTTTTGCAACACACTTGCACACATGTAAATTCCAACATAGACTAGAATATAGGTTAACACTGGAACATAGATTAGGAATAATAGGATAATAAAAAAGAATAGGTTTAACTGTTCTTTGTAACTAGAAATATTTCAGGTTTAGCAGTATGTTTGTAGTTTAGCAAAAAGAAATTAACTCCAGAAAGCCCAACGTCCCTCTTGAAAACAGGGGATTAGCTTTCTTACAGCAGAGTATTTTTATCTGATATCAACAGTTAGTACATATACAATACAATAGAGAGTCAGACTGCATAAAAGTAAAGCACAGCTTTTTTATAATAAAAAATTAATGATAAATTAATTTTAATGTATTCTAATGCTTTTTCCTTTTTTTAGGTTCATGGGATTAGTTGACTGTCTCTAGCATACATAACACAGTTGAGATATATAAGAAAATCACTCATTTCCAAAAAAGAAGAATAACTGAGTTGATTAACAGATGTGAGTGTGAAATAGCTTTCCAACTGATGAAAATTTTCAAGACGTTAGAAAATAATTATTGCAAAAAGGGATGAAAAATAAAAATTGCATACATTTATATTAGCCAAACCCTTAAGGAGACTTGACTGCAGAGCAGTTAAAACATTAGATTGGTTTCTAAATATTTCAGTTTTGATAATTTTTATTTTTTTCACTCTACCCCATAGAGAATAAATCTACCTTTCAAATCCTAAAATGGAAATTTTTGTCATCTTTGAAATATTGTTGAAATAATTAATTCTGTAAAATTTGGACAGCAAAATGCATCGTGGCTTACACTTTCCATAGATTTGTAGAAGTTTCAGTTTTTACAAATAAATACCACCTTGTCATGGTTTAGCCCCAGCCAGCAACTAAGCACCACGCAGCCGCTTGCTCACTCCCCCTACCCCAGTGGGATGGGGGAGAGAATCGGAGGAGTAAGAGTGAGAAACACTCCTGGGTTGAGAGAAGAACAGTTTAATAATTGAAATAAAGTAAAATTGAAATTATAACAATATAATAATGATAATAATAATAACAATATACAAAGCAAGTTATGCACAGTGCAATTGCTCACCACCCGCCGACCGATACCCAGCCAGTTCCCGAGCAGCGATCGCTGCTCCCCAGCCAACCCCCCCCAGTTTCTATACTGAGCATGACGTCATATGGTATGGAATAGCCCTTTGGTCAGTTTGGATCAACTATTCTGGCTGTGCCCCCTCCCAGCTTCTTGTGCACCTGGCAGAGCATGGGGAGCTGAAAAGTCCTTGACTAGTGTAAGCAGTACTCAGCAACAACTAAACCATCAGCGTGTTATCAACGTTCTTCTCCTACTAAATCCAAAACGCAGCACTATGCCTGCTACTAGGAAGAAAATCATCCCAGCTGAAACCAGGACACACCTAAAAAGACCAAACCAACAAACAAAACAAAACAAAACAAACCCCCTGTAACTCTTCTGATCAATTCTGTTAATCCATTCCTTTCTGGTGGAGAATCTTTTTCATACTCAGAGTCCTCCCACATTCTTCTGCACTGCAGAATCTTTCTAAGTAAAGCCATTCTTTGATGTAATGGGGAAAACAACTTTTCTAAAGAAGTTTCTTAAATATACTTTTTCAGTCATTCAGACTGCCAAATCATTCTCATAGGAAAAATGTTGTTATACTTTCAGGCTTTTGAGGGCAGAACTGAGGAGTGCTACAGTGCAACTGTAAACATTACAAAGCTCATCCTGTAGCAGTTAGATTCCATTTTATCTGTAGGACATGAAATACCTTCTATATAGTCATTTCATACTATCAATTATTAATTACAGATCCCATCCATTTCAAACAGGGACTTTTAATTCCCAGGAAGTGGCTCTAGGTGATCCTGTTACAGCAGGATAAACACTTGAAGATTAATCTGAAACTCCATCATTTCCCTAATCCATCCCCTGCCCAGTTTTGACAAGCTGCATCAGGAGGAAATAAAATTTAAATGCATAACCCAGTTTTGCCTAAAAGGAACAATTTCTATTTATTTCCTCGAAATTTAAAATTACATAGGCAAAAACAGTGATGGACCTCCAGAATCCTTGAAACAAGAGTTAAGTAAGCAATATACAATTCCTAATGGCAGATATCGTCTTGGATTCATGTGATGCCAACTTGGAGTCATTCCTCTTTATTTCAAGCAATGACCTGAAAAAGCCATGCTAGGAAAGAAGTTGTCAGAAGTTGTCTCCCATTTCCTGGGAGAGTAAAAGACACTTCCAGAGGGTCGTTCAGATTTCAGGTGCACTTTGAAGAGCACAGATGACAACGTGACAAGTATGGTCCCAATTAAAGTGGGGTAGAACAAAACCTGCTTCTTATGATAAGATTCGGTGTTGAGGTTCACTGGCAGGATGGTGACAATAATAAAGACTTTTCTTCTAGCTCTGAAGATGGGGCTGCAGTAGCCAGAAAGAGCAAAATGTTAGGGGCTGATTCATTTAAAACCACCAGAGCAAAAAAATGTGGCAGAATTCACACAGTAACACTATTGTTTTGCTGAAAAAATTTTTAGTTCAATCTGAAGGAGGGGGGTAATTAAGTGCCCTCATGGTTTGTGCTAGTGGAGAGAGGCGACTGATTAGATTATGGCTGTGTGTTTCTGTTAGAGGCAGAGGCACAAAGCCAGCGGGAAAATTATAAAAGCAAAACACAACAAATTTGAAAAGCTATGATACTACTGTATAGGCATTTCTGGCATGGAGAGAGTGAAGAGAGCATCCTTGGCACTGCCTGGAAAGAGCCTAAGAACCACATGGAGGGGAGAAGCTTCCTGGTTTTGTTCCTGCTGTGTTGGCAGAAACAGGGTTTTGTCTGGAATTTCTGTAAATAGACAGGGTTTCATTCAAAAGCAGCTACTTCTTATCATCATTTTTTCATCCTCATGGAAATAATCCCTGAGACCCTGAACTCTGTTAGAATTGCAGAGCCAAAGGAGATGAAGTGTCTTCCTATTCATGTGTGTATAATCACACAGACTTTCATATACTTAACATTTTATTGAAACTGTTACATTTTAACCATAATATATTTTAATCTGTAATTTTTTTTTAAAAAAAAACAACTAAAATGGGATTATTGAATCATTTCCTCTGTAAAATTTAAAACCCTTTTACCTTCACTTTTTGAAGCACAGTGAGGCTCCGGGCACTGTACTGTAACCTTTAGATTTCTTTAACACATTCATATGGGAATTGGAAACACTTTCATAGCTATACATGCTATTAAACACTAACCTAATATTACAGCTGAGTATACAAGTAGCAACAGTACAGAGAATAAATTTTTATGTGCTTTATTTTGAAAAGGATGTGAGTAAGAAACAATTTGGTTTTTAGGCACAGAATTCATATTTTTAAAGTAGATTTGCTCACATTTATTTAAATCTCTTAACAATAAAAATACAATGCTGTGTTATTCCCATTTCCCTGTTTCCACAATGACACTATTTTACTTAGTGTTTCTTTAAAATAGTCTAAAGTAAACAGATTCACAAACAGATGCAAATATATGTAGCAACATCTGGTTATTTACTGCCTTTCTTTGATCTGGTACAGGTAATAGGGCAAGATGAATGTTTTTTTAAGCAGTCTAGTACAATTACACTGCCAAAAGCATCATATGCTATATTAAGGTGAGTACTGAGGAAAAATTATGCTAACACTCAACAAATGTACTTCAGCAGTCACAGAAATGTGATGTAAAGCTCTGTCTTTAAAGCTAAAAGCATGTTACATTTCTGATTTTGAAAAGTACTGGAATAGTACAAAACTCCTTTTATTTCCTATTTCAACATATTCCCTTGAAATGACAAAATCACTTGGAGCGGTGTCCAAAACTTTGGACGCCTACGCCTTTACTTGCTAAGAGGCTGAAAAGGTAGCACAGGTCACAAAATGAGGTGTTTATTCCCCATGAAATCTTTGACTATTTTGGGAAAACACAACCCCATCCTCCCCCAAAGCTCCCAAAAGGCCACTTCAAACTGGAAATACTTCAAGATGCTTGATAACAGGCACAGCTCAAAGTTAAGCACTGCACAGCTTAACTATCCCCCATCTGCTTTGCTGCCTCATGGGAATTCCCAAGCAAATGCAGCCTGTCTGATGCTGTCTGATGCTGCCTGATGCTGCCAAGTGAGAAGCCTGGCGTGGACGACTGCCACGTGCCAATGCAGAGAAATGCTACTCATCTGTGGCTTGGCTGCACACCTATGGTGGCATTCGTATGCCATGATTAATATTACAGACTACAAATCCAGTGATTTAGTCTAGGTGAGGCTGAAAAGTACAAAGCTCTGTATCAGTTTGCTGGTGTGTTTGACCAAAAACAATCCCTGGCACAACGTACCCTCCCTCATGCTGGAAGCTTTCTGGTGGTGCTGTTGCACTTTGCTGGAAAAGCTCTGATTTCCAACTAAATGAGAATGCTTTACAAGGCATTTCTCATTCATGGTAACAGTAGGAGAGAAATCAATAGCACATTCACAGCTGATCCCCAGCAGCTCTCATTCTTCCTATTCAAAAAAAAAAAAAAAAGGGTACTGAGGAGTTCCTTAGTCTGGATAACTTCATTATCTAATACTAGTCCCAATTACAGACAGTTTAAAAGGTGAACAGCCCAGTCTCCCAAGCCACAGAAATTCTGTATTCCAGTTTATGTCAGGGATGGTGAACACCTCACATCATCACATTTTTAAGCGACATCTACTTTGAGGAAGCTGTATACTGTTATTTTGGTATTAGTACTTGTTGGTTATGCTGCTAGTCAACTGATGTGAGGCTAGGGTAAACCTTAGGCTCTGCCCCAATGTTGAGCTTGTGAGTGGGTGTACACAGACACCACAAATTGTTGTGTCTATATTAGCATGTGAACTTTTGTTAGCTAACAGGTATTGTCTTGGTAAGGACAGGACTTATTCTCCTTTCCTTTATCCCAGTTCTTATAGCCCATCTTCATTTTAGATATTCTGGAGCACATTACTACACAATCCACTGACCCTTCTTCTGAGTGCCACTGCAAAAGAAATGTTACCACGTTTCTGTTTTGCACAGAAATTGAGTTCTGCTAACAGAACTTCTACAAATTCCCAAAACACTAATTATCAGCGTGTCCTCATCTGTGTGGGGTTTATTTTTCTTTTTGAACAAAGCAAACATAGATGACTTTGCTCACCTCAGACAACGATTCAGTTTTCTCTGCTTTCAGAGCATAGACAGATGTAAACTGTTACAACAGAGGGATTGTGCTATAATTCTTCTCCTTTTTACAATTTGATCCCAGAGTACAATGTACTGCAATTTTTCTTTATATCTATTGCACCACCTAGAAATCCCAAATGATTATGAACATTCATTCTATAGGGTGTTTTATAGCCCCCTAGTAAGAGATCACAGTCCTCTGAAGCTGAAAATCTTAATGGGCAAGGGAAAACTGTATCCCCAACTTATAAAAGAACTAAGTTACAGGGCACCTAAGTGACTTCCTAAAATCACCCTCAAGGACTGTGATAGGCAGGAAGCTCTAAAATTGGTTTCTTAATCAAGAAACATCTTTGACTTTTTAAGAAAAGTCATCTTGTGAGGTCTGGCAACTTGAGGAGTCTGAATTTAGAGAATTTCCAGCTGATGGTTCTGAGTGTGAGAAACAAGATTTGTTCCCTTCCAGCGGCAAAATATGCAGTTCATGCATACACGGACACGTGATGTAGCTTCTCTCGACTTTACCTGGCATAAAGCCACTTGTGCAGTAGACGCAAAGCAAGAAACGGAGAAGACTTGAAAAAACTCCAGGAACTGTGACATGGAAAGAAAAAGGGTGTCAACAGGGAGGTGAATGGAGAGACCCACAGAACATGGCGCCAGATGCACAGGCGTAGCCTCCGGGAGTGAACACGCCTGGGTGACCCAGTACCAACTAGCAGCTGCAGTGGGAAATGTTGAAGCTGTCTTCTTGCAGCTATGGGACGGGGCTGTTTTCCATTCAGTGCGAGGACAGAGTTGGGATCACGAAGGCAGCAGCGCGGACACTGCACTTGGTAATTAAAAGAATTGTCTTGTCCAAATTTAGGGTTTGGGTTTTTTTCCCCCCAGAAAAGAACAGTCTGTGCTTAAGCCCATTGTAAGTAATTCTTTTAAACAAATTGCTAAAGAAGAAAATTCAGTTATAGAGAATCTTCTTGGAAATAGTTTGAACTCTGATACTTTCCATCTTGAGTAAAAAGGAGTAGAAAAAGTGATTTTATTTATGCATGGTGCCTCAGCAGAGCGGCCGGTAGCGCACGCTGTCTGGAGGACAGCCTCCTCCTCTCGGCTGCTCAGGAGCAAGCCTGACTGCACCAGAACCGCGGGAGGCTGCACCCTGCAAGAAGGGAGCCGGGGGCTGCGCCGCAGGGAGCCGGGCTGCCTCTTACCGCTGCTTACCACGGCTGGAGGGGCACGATCCTCCAGACAGGTGTGTTGGGCCCAGCAGAGCCCTCCTGAGGAGGGGTATGCAGGCTGAGGAGGGGTATGCAGGATGAGGAGGGGTATGCAAAATGAGGAGGGGTATGCAGGCTGAGGAGGGGTATGCAGGCTGAGGAGGGGTATGCAGGATGAGGAGGGGTATGCAGGCTGAGGAGGGGTATGCAGGCTGAGGAGGGGTACGCAGACTGAGGAGGGGTATGCAAACTGAGGAGGGGTATGCAGGCTGAGGAGGGGTACGCAGACTGAGGAGGGGTACGCAGACTGAGGAGGGGTATGCAGACTGAGCAGGGGTATGCAGGCTGAGGAGGGGTATGCAGGCTGAGGAGGGGTACGCAGACTGAGGAGGGGTATGCAGACTGAGGAGGGGTATGCAGACTGAGCAGGGGTATGCAGACTGAGCAGGGGTATGCAGACTGAGGAGGGGTATGCAGACTGAGCAGGGGTATGCAGGCTGAGGAGGGGTACGCAGACTGAGGAGGGGTATGCAGGCTGAGGAGGGGTATGCAGGCTGAGGAGGGGTATGCAGGCTGGGGGGGGCTGGGCCTTGGAGAAGTCACCGGGGCAGGTGGGTGAGGAGAGCTCGGCTGGCCTGAGGGCTGGGCTGCCTGGACCCAGGCGCGGTGCCCCAGAGTGGCGGCTCCTGCCACCGCTTTCTCTCCCCCGAGGTCCCGTCACTCTCTGGGTGCCAACTGGCCTCCTCCCGTGTGGCGGCCGAGCACGACGCGACATGACCAGCCTGGTTAGCTCAGTGACCAGCCTGGTTAGCTCAGTGACCAGCCTGGTTAGCTCAGTTGGTTAGAGCGTGGTGCTAATAATGCCAAGGTCACGGGTTTAATCCCTGCTCCCTGCAGGGGGGTTGGGCTCGATGATCTCCCAAGGTCCCTTCCAACCCAAAGCATTCTATGATTCTATGTCCACCTCAGCGCAGCAGCACAGCCGCCAGGCCCTGACCAAGTGTTCAAAAAACGGGTAGATGTGGCACTTTGGGACATGGTTTAGTCTAGTCTGCCCTTGATTGGTTTAGTATGGACTTGGTAGTGTAGGTTAATGGTTGGACTGGATGATCTTAAAGGTGTTTTCCAACCTAAACAATTCTATGATTCTATGATTCTATGTCCTGCCCCGGCCCACAGTCCCTGGAAGACCCACCCCTCTGCAGGTCACCTGGTCTTGTTCACCCCGCCTCTTCCCGCCCTGCGACGCCATTTTGTGAAACTTCGTGCCCAGATGATCTCAGGCAGACCTGTGACTGGCTGGCAGGACCAGGTGCCCCACCACTATACCCACAAGTACCTCAGGGCGGGAAGCCCTGCCTACCATAAGCTCAAGTTTGCCCTTTATGAGGTGTTCTCATACTGCTCTGTGATTGACTGTTTGCTATTTTTTGGAACCAACACACCCACATGATATAAGAGTGTCCTCTGGTTAGCTGCCCTTTTCCTTTGTATTGGGAATTTCTCCTATCGAAAGATATGTTGCTTTAGACAAACATATTTCTTTGCCTATATATAAATATATATACAAAAAGTGTACAAATATGCATAAATATGTGTTTTCTTTATTCATACATAGATAGACCTTACACATATATTCTTATACATGTGTATTATAGCATATATATAGTAGGAGGCCACAAAAAGGACCCTGCGGTGGTGCTGGGGCAGGCTCGGGGCTCTGCTGGGGGCCGTCCTGCATAGGCAACATGGGCCCATCAAAGTGGAAATCCAAGACAAAATGCCAACAGCAGAAGAATGTGTGTGAGGCCAGTAAGGAAATAAACTTTGCATTAGTCTTGTCACATTGATGCCTCGGGACAGTATTTTCCTTTTTCTGTGTACCTGATTCGTAAAATTGTACTGAGGTGCCACAATCCTGCAAAATGGCATTTTCTTATTGGTCTGTCAGATATATCTGCTCTCAAACTTTCTTCCAGTCTGTCAGGGTGCAAGAGATGTAGCAGGGGACATGCAGAGTCGTATGGAACACATTTTAACTCTTTATTTATTTTACCTTTGTGTGAACTCTAATATCTAGAGCTGGATCCCATGCCAGGGCTGTTATGGAGGACAATAATCCTAACCAATGCAAAGGCCTGCATAGGTATCTCTTTAGTGAATTAATCTGTCTTTGAACACACTTATTAGCAGATTTTCATGGTCATTCTAATGACTCTGAAGCGGCTTTCCAAATTATTTAATTAGTCTGATGATAAAGTATTGGAACAGTTTCTTTTTTCATATTATGAAATATTATTTCTCCAGCTGTTACTAACAGAATGCAAGACTGAAGATAGAAAC
The DNA here is from genome assembly GCF_030463565.1 of Pelecanus crispus. NCBI lineage: Eukaryota > Metazoa > Chordata > Aves > Pelecaniformes > Pelecanidae > Pelecanus > Pelecanus crispus. Next base: position 13,004,101 of record NC_134643.1, read on the forward strand.
CTTGTGTAGTTTTAAAGTGGTGTTTCAGTGTTTAACATTGTATGAGGCAAGCTCCAGGGTGGAATCATGTGCAGAAAATAAGTTTCTTCTTACTAATATGAACCCATTAAAAATGTCTGCCTGATTCTTGCACAGCTCAGTTTTCCTTGACTTTCTCATAACTGCAGATTTGTGGAACTGAATTTCATATTATCTGGCATTGAATACTACGCTGCTAATATCAGGAGAGAGTCAGTTGCTGCTTCCACCTATAAATAGGGCATTTGAACCTGGATCAACATCTACATCTGATGTCAAATGACATGGCTATTATAACCAATAAATTTTTGACTAGCCAGTGAGGTAGCCCTTGGTAATACGTAGCAGGAGAGTTGGTGAAAGAGTATTATAACTCAGAGAAATATTATTTAGAATATCATTTAAAAGTGGGAGAAATATTTTTTTTCTGTTACTCAACAGATTTCTTTCTGTGTGTTCTGTCAATAGCAAGCATCTCTTCCCCTTCCTTTCAAACCTTTTTTCCAGTTTTTCTTGGATAAGAAGGGATAATGTAATGTACAATGCAAAAGCAGGGAGGCACATCATAAAGCTCATGAGAATCTAATAAAACAGATATTTATGAAGACAGGATCAGATAGAATTTATAGACAAAATGATTGCATAGAAGGAAATGAATTGCAATATTAATTTATAATTCTGCACAAGAAAAACAGAAAGTTTACCATAGCATACTGCTGTATTTTGAGGGGCAACACCACAGGTCTGGTGACTTTTGAGAAGAAAACCTATCATAGGATCATAGAATCATAGAATCATAGAATCGTTTAGGTTGGAAAAGACTTTCAAGGTCATCCAGTCCAACCAGTACCCTAACATTACTAAGTCCACCACTAAACCAGTTAAGGGTAGAGTAGCAATTTCATGTTTCATGGTTTAGTGTAGTCTACCCTGGATTGGTTTAGAGTGGACTTGGTAGTGTATATATATGTGTATAGTAAATTTGTGTATTTTTATATAGGAACACTTGCTGGCAAAAAGGAAACAGGGAGTCAATCATTTGCTTTCAAAAAATGGCAACCAGCAAATCACCAAGCAATGAGGAAACATTTTGGGTATGAGGCAATTGGGCACGGCAGCTGCTGTGTGTGCAGGGACTGGAGCTCTGGTGGTGCCGTACGTACCCAGCACCACCGGTGGCACGCTGGGCAGTGCCCCTGCCCGCTCCACCCCAAGCTGTGCCGTGTCCAGCTGTGCCTGGTGTCTCTTCCCAGAGCGCAATCTGTGCTCTGGTAGAAGCCCTTGGCACCTTTAGAGTGCAAAATAAACACTCCCATTGTTCAGCCACCTCACCAAAGTTTCCTAAAGCTTTAATTTGCTTATTTTTCCTTTGCAAATCTTACCTATCTGTCTCTATTAATCGTTCCAGCAACAGTCCAATTGCTGAAATTGCTGCCAACTGTGTTGCTTTCTTCTTTAGCTGCAGTGTCTGTCTGTGGGCTAACCCAAGATGGCCCACATCAGCTACTGGAAGAATTTATTAATGCTCTGCAGTTGCTGTGTATCGTTTGCTCTCCAACTCTTGGCCAAGACAGGAAAATTAAGAAACATATTCCAGTCCCTGGCTTACATCCCTCACTGGACATACCTTACTGCAGAGCCTGCTTTAGTTGAATGTTGTTGTATTTTGTACAGACTACAACACTGCCAAGAAGAAACAGGTTTTTTTGTAGTCCAATAGTAAGGAAATTTTCCAGTTACATGAACGAAGTGGATTCAGATCAAACAGATGATTATATTATATAAAGTTTTTTGCTTGAACTGTAGATGCATATGGTCACAGTAGGGATGCAGAGCATCAGGTGCAAACTGGGCTCTGCCTCCACTTTTCTTTTTCTTCTTCAGAGTAAAGAAAGAATTCACCTTCGATATGCTGCTTAAGACCGAGAAAGTGGACACAGCTGCAAATCCCCAAAGGAAATACCCATGATTGCCAAGTCCAGATCTAGCAACCAGTGTCATTCATGAGTGCAGTAGCTCTACTGCTGCTGCATTATATTGCTACATTTTTCTTTGTGTAATAAATGTCGTTGGCTACTAAACATTTTCACCTGTTTAGAAAACCATTAGGCAAAGCTAAAGAAGAAACCCACTGAGAACTGTTAAAGGCACATGGAAATCCCTGAGGTAGGAATTTCTAGAGGCTGGGAGTTATTTGCCCTGTTCTTATGCATTTTATGACTGCTGCTGTCCGGTGTCAGAGAAAGGGTCCCAGGCCAGACAAATAGATATTATAGTATTCATCACAGAAAAAACCCAGCATAATATTTATTTCTCTGCAGTGCTGCATTCACACGCAGTAGTACTGTTTCACTGCAGCATTTTAGTTTTCATTGGCGTTGCGATCCAATGAAGATGAGCTATAACTCCTGATTTGGTTTGATTTACTGTGCTGAGCCATACTTTGTTTCTGCATGATCACAAGGAAAAGCTTGTTGAAGCGAAGAGATGACACAAAGGATCTGCCAGGTACCGCATAACCAATATCTGGGAGTCTTACTGCCTGCTTGGAACATAGCCCGATACTATCAGTCCTTGCAACAAATGCGGGCCACATTTATGTTGACATAAAACCCATGTGAAACTAAACAGATTCAAGCAAATTTCAGGTATTGAAGTAGAGGGATTGTTAGCACTTGAAATTCAAAGCAAAATTTAACAATATGAACATATAAGCAGAAAATGCATGCACTTCTCTGTGCCCAAGCACAAGATTTTTCAACTTTGGGTTTTGTGTCTGTCCTTAACTAAAGATATGCATTTGCCTCATGTATTACATGTAAGGATCTCAAATACGTTCTTATCTAGTTTGATGGCACAGCCATCATTTCTTTCAGTGCACAGGAAATTTTGAATAGGTTCACTCTTCTATATTGATTTGTGCTTGACTTACCCATGCAATATACTTCAGACTCAGTGTACGGCTTATATTCTTTAATAAAAAAAAATCTTTCATATATGACCAAAACCCAAGCATTATGGCCTAACTAGAAGTTTCATTTTCTTAAGTTATTTGTATTTCTTCATCTCTCTACCAGATCTATGATCCTGGTTCATCCTCAGGTTTTCCTGACAGAAATCCTTAACCATGACATCCACACATTGTGATACCATCATGTGTGTACATGCATTACACATCTCCATTTATAGCCATGAGTTTGAAATGAGAATCAAATAAATGTAAGATTCAGTAAAGCTATATGAAAAACAGAAGTTTCTCTTGATAAACAGAGCTTTAAGCTCTCAGTGTGCTCAAATATTTCCCCATTCTTCTAAATCTTTTATTGCTTCATTGCTGCCTAGGTGGGAAGAGAAGGCACTTTATGACTCTGAAATGGAAAATCCTGAAAGCTATCCAAATCAGAATTTTGTTTTAAGAGCTTTTGCACAGAGAAAGTCTGTATACAAGGGCTGTATTATGAATGGGCATTTTCAATGCTGTTCCAATTTACAAGCAAAGAGAGAAGCTTGTAAGACATGAGCAAAAAAAGTAGAATCCTCTGAAAAATAGACTCTGGTTTCCATATTTATTAAGTAATATAAATACCCATTGTAAAAATATAAAATATTCAAGAGATGGAATATTTCCAATAAGTTGGGGAGAAGCCATTATAGAAAGTATCAAGACAAATTGCTTCTGTGATACCTCTTTCAGGAGAGTCAAGATCATATACGTGTTGTCTCCTGCTGTGATGATTAGTAACAAAGTGATTTTGAAATAATTTGATGTCGTTTGTTGATTCCGTGCCTTAAAGATGCAGAACAGTTTGCATTGTCAGTATGGCTAAACAATTATGTTAGCCATGTTTGTTCCACAGTATCTCAGATGCTTAGAAATCCTAATTTGTGAAGTTATTTTCATTCAAATTATTCTAGTTCCTCCTTAAGATAGAAGTTTCCTGTTATGTCCATTAAAAACTTACCAAATTGTCTTTTACTTTCCTTGCAAGCTGGTTCTTTTTGTATGAGAACAACTAATAGCAGCATTGAGTTTGTTAATTAACTTGTAGGACTATATGGATAAGTATGATCTTAATTTTTATCTTCTATAGTACATTGCAGGTAATCAGTCTTAAAGAGTTCAGCTATAGTGTGAATACAGGGCAAGTGTAAATCTCCCCAGGAAATAACAGTGGATTTAAAATGTGGTTGCACCATTTTACATAACACAAATATGAATTTATGTATATTTTCTAGCAGTGATATTTTGGCCATAGCGAAATGTGTAAGTAAAGAAAAAAGATTTTAAATGTCATTCTGATTTAGCAGATTCTGAAAACATGAACCGATCTATGAAGAAGCAAACGCCCAGATAACCTGGTATTCTTTCCCACAGCAATATTGAGCTAGCCAGGACAGCAATGTAATAGAACCTGAATCAGCTGGGAAATCAGGTCATAGTAGCAATACAACATAGCACATATGCACTTCTGTTTCGATAAAATGAATAAACCTGTGCATGAATAAATTACTAAAAATCAAATCAAGTGCCTGAAAACCTGTGAGAAAATGGGCAACAAGACTTGCTGAATAGCTGCGTGCAAGTCATTCATCCAACTCTACAGACAATATACAAAATTACCTCCAAAATTCCTCTGCCAATTTATGTACAGTTTATTTAAGCTTGCTCTTATTAATGATATGTCAGACATATGTCTTCCTTCAGCAGGCAGCGGAGGCTGGTGCTCTTCTCTGGGCATCAGAAGTTCTACCAATTTGATTTCATTTGTATACTAAAGTGTACGAATGTTAACAGCCCCCAAGTGCATCTGCTAGCTGGCATTTATAAAGTTCATCAGGAGCACTTAAACTTTTTTATCTCAGATGGGATGGTACAACATTCCCCCTGATTACAAGAGCCATTTATCAAAGACAACACCTGCTGCAACACAAATATCAGCCAAGGTCATTTTTTGATCTAGTACACTGCCACATCCATTGATTTTCTAACTTCTACCACCTTTCCACAGCATCCTCTGGAAACAGTCTTACTCGGTTTCGTTCATAATGTTCATAGCCATACCTAATTCACATTTCCAGAAGCTATATCACAGGAGGATCATTCACTTCCACCTACTTTTCAAATGAGCAGGAAACTCTCCCATCAATGCCTGGGGAAGACGTACTTAATAACTTCCATTAGTATTAATAGAAGTTGCCAGCATGGATCCCTGTGCATTTTATTAAGAGCAGACTTCAAATTGGACTCTGAATGTTTTCATTTACTTTTAATTATGTAAGTAAACCCATCCAAAAATCCAATGGAAGATTTACTTCCTTTCTAAACTGTTTCTGGATGAAATGTTAGTCCCTTCCTAAGGGAATAAAAAAATGAGTCAATATTAGTCATGAGAAGCCAGGTAGTTTCCAGTAATAAGAACTGTAATAGCACACTTCAATACAAAAAAGAAAAAGAAGAAAAAAGAAAGGGAAAATGCTGTTTGAACTATAGCAAACTTCTGCTTTTAAATTAGGTTATTCATTATTAAAGATGATGGGTCCACCTTTAATTTGAACCATTTCACACCAGTATAATGTGACCTGCAGTAAAGAACATGTTTTTCTGGTTAATATAAAATGCTCTTGTGAACAAACATGTTACTACCTTGATGACTAAACCATATCACCTCAGTTTTGCCCTCCAAACTGTATCTTCTTGACAGAGTGATGTCATTGTCACATTTCCCAATTGTTTTGATTCATTCAATGTCCCCTGTTCTACAGTGCAAGAGGGCTGTCAACACAGTGAAATGACTGGGGTGATACTGACGGCTTGTCAGGGAGAGGCATTCTGCAGACACAATAAGCAGGGAAATTCATTGAATGATGTTGTCATGGGTAGTGGAAAAACTGATTTTTGGGGTCTTTTTACTTACTGATGTATGCAACGACTTTGGGAAATACCAAAGTAATTGGCAGAACAACAAATTACCTGAATAATTTAGGACCTGTCTCTGAAGACCCAGACTATTCTCTGCATCTGAAAACTTTTTTTGAGAAGAAAAATAGCAATACAAATAATGTCATCAACACATGTTATCAAATCACCCACAGCTAGCATCCAAGATTTAGAAATTGAGATGATATAAAAAATAATTTACATCATTTACTCTCCCTTTTTGTTAACAACATCAGCCCTCCGCCCTGATCAGAAGGACGTTAGGCTGTTTTCCACCATGCTTTTGGAGAGGTAACCAAGAGTAATGTTTGTGCTGGCAGATCCGTTAAAGTCTTTGCAAGGGGCTCAGAATGAAGAAGCAAGCTGAAAATTTAATCCAAACAAGAACAAGAAAACCCATTATGGTCAACCTAAAAATGCATGAAATGAAGATAGGTTTGGCCCAATGATCTATAATTAAAGAGTTGTGGGCTTTCAATCAGAGAAAAATGCCATCTCATTCACTTATTAGGTGCCAGAATAACTTAGCTTCATTTCACGGTTCTTGCACATAAATTGCACTTAGATTGATCGGTATGGAGAAGTTCCTCAGTGTTGTACATAGCAATTTATGTCACAGCAATTCCTTTGGGTTCTAAGGAGAAGTACAGCCATCCTAGTTGAAATATAATCACTAGGTATACCATAGCTATGCTACACCAGTCACCTTCATTTTCAGGTGCCTGCTATATGGTTGAGAAGTACCAGGGAACACAGGCAGGTGAATTTTTCACAAAGTTTCTTCCCTTCTCATTGATCAGTGGGAAGCAGAGTTCCACATTCACAGTTTGTATTGAGATGTGGGAGCAGTGAGGATGTGCTATTTATTGTTAGTGTCATTGTGGGAAGAGGAAGGCAAACAGATGGGTTTTGCTGTTTTGACATGAAGCTTGATAGATATGATATGACTTAAGGAAGGCATCTCTATGGTCCAAGTTACTCTGCCAAAATAAGCTTTCATCAGAGTTGTGAGATATACACACCTAAATCTCACACATAAGCATGGGTAGACTCCTCAAAGGAGATTCCAAGGTAGTTGTATCAATTCCTTTGAAAACAAAGCTATTTATATTGCAGTTCCTATCAGGGATCAAAGAACTTAATTTTGAACAATCAAGTCTGAAAATTATGTACAAAATTTCGGGTTGTCTCAAATCCTTTTGACGCCTCTTGAACATCTCCAGTGCTACATTCTGCAATTAATGTGAAAGTGCTTGGTTATTACAAGATAGGCTACGAACAAAGATTTTTGTTATAACCATGTGCCATAACATAGACAACGGATCCAGAATATAACGAAAATATGACATGCAAAAATCAGGCAGAAAAACTAAGAGAAAATATGGCATCTTAGTCATATCTACAGATAAAAAGGTGCCACAAACTTCTTATGTAGAGTTATATCACTTAAGGAGGGAAGGTGACATCAGTCAGTTCAGGCACCTACCTCAGGTGAGATCCAGAGCAGATAAAGTTGGAAGCCAAATTTTCTGTAGAGTCAGTACTAAAACATAGTTATCCCCCAAAAGACAATGGAGTACACCCAAATCAAATTCTTAAATCCATGCTGTGTCAATAGCTATGCATAATATTTCAGCTATCAGAGGTTCATGAGAGGTATTTGGAGGTCTTGGATATGGACAGTATTCCTCAGCTTTATGCCCCCAAAATATCCCAAATGAAGAAAGAATAACAATGTCCAAAGTCTATACTGACTCCTGTGTAAGACCTCCTTAGTAATGCTGAAGACATGGTTATGACATCTGACAGATCACTGGCATATTTTTTGTTAAAGTAAGTTTTGGGATAATACACAGAGTAAAGACATATTCCTTTAGTTAATATTCCAAACAGAGATTTTTGCGGTTCATTATAAATCATTAATTTTGTCAGTGTAAGTTTTAAATGACGAATATATTCCTCTACTTGCTTAAACTCTGATTTTTTTTTCTTTCACATGTTGATCTTGGGATTGATCTACTTTTCTTCTAAGAGCCAAAATACTGATTAAACAGTGATTTAGAAGAAAATTATAATTATAATTTATTGATCCATATTCTCAAAAAATTACACACAATGAGTTGAGTTCAAATACTGTCACTATTTTTTACACTGAGATCTCTGAACTTATTTTCATTTCTTTTGCAGTAGCTACTTACCAGATTAAATATCACTATTGCAGTAAAGGTGTCAGAATCTAGCTAATCATTTCCTGGTTGCTTTGTGTAAAAAGGGTACTTGATGTTATCTTTTGTGAACAATATAATTATATCCCATAGTTTCCATTTAGTTTCTCATTAAGCTCTCTTCAAATTATTTTGTGGACTCCTCTGCTTTGACAAAGTCTGTCAAAGGATTGTAAGTGATTTAGGCACTGAAATGAAAAATAACCATATCATCCCTGGTGATATTAGCTTCAGAAAATAAAATGTGAGAAATGTGAATATTTTGGTATTAAAACAGAGTCTAATCATTGAAGTTCAGACTAAGGACTTTTACAGAGGAATCAAAACATGTAAGCTGCTGAACTGTGGGCAGGTACTCCTGCCTCATTCATCATGTAGAAGTAACCCTCAAAGACCTGCCACATTGAGAACAAGATTTGGGCCATTTGTACAGAATTTACAATTATCTGCTTTTGCACTGTGAGTTCAGCAGGTCTAGAGCACATCTGGCTCACTCGCACACAGAAGGCATCTGTGCAACATGTGTGCGTGTATTTCAGTCCAGGAAATCCCAGGCAGAAACGTGACGACCAGTTCCTGGCTTCTTCCATCAATTTACAAACATTATGAAGAAAGTCACAGACTAACATGTTCCAAAGTTAGTGGGTTAGGAAGACATCTTCTAGTTACATATGTTATTTCAAAATGAGATGTGGGGAGATTTGTGTATTGCTGTGAAATATCTCACTGTCACGAATAGTGATGGACCACTGATTTGAGTCCAGTTTAGACTAGCTTGCAGTCTGGCCCTATTTATTTCGACCATTAGCAAGTCTCAAAAACTGTTGTCATTAATAAATTTATTTTTAATGTGACTGCAGATAACCCTCTTTTTACCTCTATATCTCCTCTTCAGAATTTTCTTGAAATTTTTGGACGATGAGCCACTGAACTTGGTAGTTACAAATTAGTGTGCTGTGATTCAGAACAGTGTCTCAGTGCAGATCTGTCCCAATATTCCCACTTGTTTTCATAACCTGCACCTGAAGTCTTCCTAGGCTGCAAGGCAAGAGCAGCACATTTCATTTTTCATTTGCCCTTTATCCTAACTAGGCCCCTATGGAGAAGAGATGTGGAGTGTGAATATTTTTCATAAACAAGTTGTGCAATTTTGTTGGTTAGATTGGTTTCCAATGCCTTCAGAAACAGAACTTCATATCTGCCACTCACTGCAACTTCATCTTACATTTTTTTCTTGGAAGTCTGCCCACAAAATTTCTCTTCAAAAAGAGCTAAAAGATTACGTTCCTGAGCTCTATCAGATCTTATCTAAAATAAACAAATCGATATGGCTCTGCTGCAACATTTCCATCTTCAAAACAAAAACTACCAGAACCACTTATCTGCTACAAGAAACAACACAAATACTTGTGGATGCCTCCAAAAACAGTGGAGAAAGAATCAAGTGCGAACTGCAAAGCTTTGCATGCAGATAACTTCAACATGATTTTTGGATGGGTACTTGAGTTGCAAAGAACAGTGTTTAGTGCAAATGATACCTGTGATGTTATATTGAAAAGATGGTACACATTAGGTTGGTAGATAATCTATCAGATAGCTGATAGATAGATCTGTATGCAATCTACACAGTTCTAGGCAAATTCTGACTTGTGGATACAAGTGAATACAGGTGAACATTTATTAGCTGTCTTGAGAATTTACAAGAAAAAATATAGCCTTATCCTGTGGTACACCTCATGACTATCAGTGATTATAGCTTCAGTTTGCATTCAGTAAATTTATGGCGGTCTGAGGTAATACTTCATGTCTAAAGGGAAGTGTGATCCAAAGTAGCAGACACTGTGTTAGGATCCAGACTCTGTGATTTGGCAATGGGTTTTGCACAATTCATACTTTTTAAGCCAGTTTTCAAGAGACTGAAACAATGCAGTTGCACAGCCATTGCAAACATTTTCAAAAATTTTAAAAACAAATCACAAGAACGAAGATGAACGGATTTCACTAGGTTCAAGGCAACACTGAAAAATGTGTGTGGACAGACTTCACAGAGACAACAAACATCTTTAATGGTAGTTGTGAAATACTTAGAGATACAGGATTCATTGAAAAATTTTTTCTCCTTTAAATTCTCTGTGCTGGCTTCCTTCCAAACAAACAGATCTTTTGATAATGGTGATTTGTTTTAAGTGTCATTTGTTATGACTTGCAAGAGTCTTCCCAAAGTCTCCAGGAAGGACAGGAATAAAGCTTGCAAATCATTAAAATGGGCAGAAATAGTTGGAAAGAGTAGAAGATATCCTATACAAAAATATTTTACAGGTATCTGAGTTTTTAATCAGTTTGCTGTCTTGTTTCTTATCAGCAAATTGTTACGAGAAAACAGCTTTCACAATGGCAACCTTTAAAACAATGTTACTGATTAGAGTAAATGAAATTTAAAATAGCCATTTAGTGACTTTCACAGTAAACTGGTAAAGAACAATATTACTCTTCAGAGTACACATGCTTTGGGCAAATACATCTGCTACAGTACTTCACCTATTGAAACTGAGCAATCCAATCAGCCTGCTTGATTGAATTGATGGTAACATCTGGTATATAAGCCTGCTGGTCTATTTAAGACTGTGAATAAGTTTGCTCTCAGTTCTACATGTCTCTGCCTTTTGTCTGTCTTTGGATGGCTTTTGCTGTTGTAATTAGCTCTGGTAAGTGCTGAAGTCTCTGGTTGTGTATGTAAATATATTAATCACTTTGGCACAAGTAAATCCCACTTTAAAACGGTGTCAGGTAGTGAACGTGAAGTTTGTACCAAACTATTTCATCTTATTACATACTCCAGATTCAGCTTTCAAGAAGCCAGGGGCTTTACAATAGCCTCAGTACAATTTGTCTAGTCTGGAAGGGATATGCAACCCAGATTACACCAGGCAGTACATGGTCAACATCTGAGAATTAGAGTGAGAGCTTAAAGAATGTCTCCTGTGCTCTGCCCCGGGTCCCAGAGGAACAAGTGGGTCAAAGAGGAGATTTCCAAGATTTCCAAGGGAGGGATGAAATTTAGCTCTGCAGATATTTTATTTTGTCTTCATTTTTTTTCCCTTCTGTGATATAAATCCATGATCCAAAGGGTCGCCCTTTATCCTGACCATTTGGCACGAATGCCAAAGCGCCAAGTCAGCTGGTGCCTGTGGCAAAATCTCAGATAGTGGAGGAAAGTCATGTGATTTGGGTGTTTGAATGTGAGAGAGATGACAGACTTCCACCCCAACAGATATTTAGGGGTGGGTCTGTCACTTGGAAAGAGTGGCTTGAAAGTGGAAATGGGAAGTTACAGCTAACCCTAGAACTTCATTCAGATTAAGGACATTTCCAACTAGAATTAAAAGTTCATCCAGTATCACACCATTCATATTACTCCACTCTGTAACTGCTTTCTGCAGCAACTTATATGAATCAGTCCTGATGATGATGAGCAGTTCAATTATCTGTAAACAAAGCACTTACTCTCTTTGCCTTGCAAGGTACAACTGGCCCAGTGCTAATATAATATGAGATCCAAGCTGTGCATCAAAGTCTCACACATCTTTAATGGACTACAGTGCACCGACAATTAATTATGAGCAAGGAGAAAAGTATAGGCAAGCTGAATGCAAATGTTCACCAGATTGCAGGCAAAAGATGCAATAATAAGCACTTTTCAGGCCAGGGTTACTGGTGATTACTGAGTATCACAGGTAGAAATCAACTCACCCTGTTATTATTGTAGTATACCATAAAACAGGAGCTTGATTCTATTCATAGAAAAATCAGTGGGAAAAGTCAGATTTCACATTTCACATTTCGTATTTCATGTTTCATATTTCACATTCCATATTTCATTTTGCCTCCTCAATCTCATGGACAGAGATGATCTGATGAATCCCTAGAGTAACTCCACTGGCTTTGTGAAGATGCACAAAGCATAACATAGCTCAGAATGCTGAGATGGCAAAACTAAAAATGAACTACACTGGAAGGGAGAGCTCTATTTCCTGATCAATCAGGTTGCAAACCACCAGGTTGTAAACTACCTGTGTTCATTCAGTGACCTGGTGCTGGTGAACCCTGTGCAAACAGGTCTCAGCTTCCACCTCAGCTTCTGCTTACTAGTAAATGGAATTTCAAGTTCCAAAATCACCTTTTTATTGAATTTTTGTTATAAAGCAACTGGATTTGTTATATGCTGAGATTAAAACCAGAGCCATCACTGGCTGAACTTTATTTAACTCCTGCAAATGGTTGTTATCAGTGTGTCTAACACAATACAGTAAGAACAAGTTATTCAGTTATTCAATTCCCTAGAGCTTAGTGCTCAGGTAGAGTGCTTTTGCAAGTGGCAAGTGCTTAAAGACAATGCTTTGTCTGACATTACAATAACAGCAGATATTGAATGTGCTATTATATACATGTCCTTTCACACTGCCAGAGCTTCGGTGCCTGCACTGTGCAGACTGGCAATGATTTCTTTAGGTGACAGACATGGAACTGCAGCTCTAAGCCAGTTAATAAACTTGTCGGACCCTACTAGCTTTTGTCTTATGCTGTGCCTATGCTCTGTTGTCTAGAGCTGGCAATATACTTTGATTTGCATGTAATTCATATTTTCCTTTAATATCTAGTTTCACAGAACTAAAGATTTGACATTGATTTATTTATTTACAAGGCAAAATATTGTCATAAGCTCAATAGCCGTTAAACAGGAAACATTATTCCACCAAAACTCTAATACATTCAGCTTCACTTTCATGGTCAGATTATGTATTCATTCAGTGCAATTGGAGCATGAGATTAAGAATAAGAATATTTTTACTAATGTGTTATATACAGAGAAATGTTAGATAATTTGGTTTATTCTTTTTGCATTTTTATGCATCTACGCATTCAAAATTCATTTCATTTCTCATAAAGTTTTAATGATTTTTTGGTCTTTTTAGGTAGATTATCAGATGCATTCAGTTACAAGAGATATTTGGATTTTTAATTTATTTACAATGACAAAACACTTCCTTTTAAATGTCGTGAACTACAAAGGCAAGGTACAACTAATAAGAAATATTTAGGCATACCTTGAAAAAACAGCCTCTTTGGATATAGGAAAACTTTAAATTTGAAAGTTCTTTTAATTCTATGAAGATTGAAATGGATTTTTTATTCTTTCTGAATTTTCTGTAACACTTTTTTTTAAATATTTATCCATTTTTTGTAAAACACAATATAAATGGAAAATTTTGAGGATACCTTTTTTTTAGAAAAAAATTTTAAAAAAATTGAATCAGATTAAAATTTTGATGAAGTTGGCTGCTTTTCCATAAACTATAATTTTAAAATAAAGCATATGGTTTCTCTGCAATTTTCAATCATGTCAGAAACATTTAGTGTAAGTAGCAGAAGGCAAACTATCCAACTGCTATTAATTCATTTTAGAGCTAAGCAAATATTTGGGGTTTCTGTATGAACAACCACAGAGACACTTTGTGTATGCAAATATTTGCTCACTTCCACCACATTAATAAATTTGAATACTTTGATTTTGCAAAATAAAATACCTCCATCTCATAAAAGGTAGTCAGTAAGTTAATTAAAAGCAAAAAAAAGAGAAAGGGATATTTTAATTGTTTGGCAAAGGAAGATCACATAGTGTGATGGGTAAGTAGGGGAGCTCAAGGAGAACACATTAATATTAACTAGACAGTGCAGCAGACGATAGGTTAATTAAAGAATAAAGAAGCAAGAATCAATCTTCCCAACTCAGAGCTGCTGTCAGCTTCTGTAAGTTAAGCAGAGTCATGCCTGCTAAAGAAATGGACGTCAGAGCTCCAATGAAAACCCCTTTGCTTCTGGAAATGATGTTAGCACTTTAGACGACGGTCCAGCAATGCCCTTAACAGCACTGTATGGGAACCGGATAAATAATCAATGTCAGGGCAGTTCTGTAGAGCAAAATAAGTTCATTCATAAGACACGTTCACCTGCGAATTCAAATTTCAATCACACCTGAGGGAGGAAGGATTGAATTTTAGAAGGCAGTGAATCAGAAAAACACTTTGATTATCAATAAGGCATATGTTCTCGGTGTGATGTAGTGGCTAATATAGTCTTAGGATGCAAAGACATGTAGAGCTCTCTACTCAGTAAGGCATGCCCGAGTTATCATTAGAGCTGGGAGCAGCGTGTGTGTCTCAAGGCAGTGCTCCACGCAGACTAAATTGGTCTTGCTGAGAAGTGGCATAGCCCTCATCTGTGCTGTCTTAAACTCACAGGAAAACAACGTCTTGGAAAAAAAAAAAACCAAACCAAAACCCCTCACTGCACTTGTACGCAGTATTAGAGAAATGTGATGAAATACCATACACGTTCTGTGGCTTCCATTCAACTTAGTGAAGATTAAGGTGAATGATTCAGTCATGGTGTACCAGCATTAACTCCCAGCCAGCATCACTCACTCTTGCTGGGCAGCTGTCGGACACAGTGAGATTTCCGATTGCCCTGCTGCTTTGACTACAGCTGATACACTCATGAGAAGTACATATGAAACCAGGGTGGTAGCCAGCTCCACCTATATTTTTTAAGTGTTTATAGTGTAGGAGTTTACAGACCAGTCAGATTCATCAGCCCTCGGTACAGCTAATGAAGGCCTTGTCAATGCAGTCAACGAGACAGGACTCAGTTGCCTAAGTATGGATATCTAATGCCATTTGAGGTGTCCTGGAGGACGCCATACATCTACACAGGGCTGGGCTATACAACCCCGTCCAGAGGGAGACCAGTGCCTTGCTGCAGCAGCAGCAGGAGGACACACAGGTTAACCCACAGCATCTAACTGACGCTAGACACTGATGTTTTGGCAGCTGAATATTGCCACTAGAGAATTATTTTCCTTCTCTGAGAACAGACATCTACATTGGGAAGCGGAAAAGCTCTCTGGATTCACCACGTTTATTAGATTTCTAGTGTCTATAATTGTCTAAACCTGTCACACACATAGGCACCAACTCTGTAACACCTAAATTTGGTGTCTAAATCTGGAGCCTCGTTTCTGACAATCAAAAAGACATGGGATTATGTACTGGATGTTCCAGCCTATGCATTGCTGAGGCACAGTGCTACGACTGTTTTCCAAAGGACTAAGTGATTTCCAGATATTAATTTTTGGAATGTAAATTTTGTTTTCCTCAGACTTTCCAAAATACTGATTTACAAGGGATGATCCCAGGGACAGAAATTTTCAGCACATGAGTAGATAAAGAATTTGCAGGTGTGCAAATTCAGGCTATTAATACAGCAAGCACAGCTTTGCTGCAGCCTCCCTTTGAAACTTCTGATTTTACGGGCATTTGCGCTTTGACTCACACCTGCAAAGCGAATCTGTCTAATCCCAGTTCCAGAGGCAAACGAGCTGAGACATGTCAAATGAAGTTTATCAATCACAATCACTAAGGCCAAATCTATTTCATGCAGTGGAGCAGTGTACAGAGATTTGAGGTAGCACAGGTCAGAGCTAGTAACCAGCAGAGTGTGCAATACCTTGCAAATATGCCAGCTTGGATCTGGAATTAATAGAGTTCATTTATGCGTAGCTGTTGGCAGGGTTTAGCTAAGGAAAAGCAGAGGAGCAGTACTGAGCAAGGCTTGCTGCACAGGTTCAAGTCCTCTCTGCACTACTCAATACTTCGGAATCCAGGGCTGATGTCCCTGTCCCTGTTCGCAGTGAGCCAGCAGCAGGACCAGTGAGGAAGCCCAAGGTGGAACCTCTGCATCCCTGTCCCACAGAGTGCTATACCCTCCCATTAAAATGTGAGACAGATAACAGGAAAATCTGATCACCTGTATACAGAAAGATGAAAATGTCACTGTCATAAAAAATTCACTGTAAGAGGAAATGGATTATCAGTTATTTTGTGTTCCCTCTGGCAATGTGCTGATAAAAAAAGCATAGAATTCCAATTCTATCCCAAATAAGTGGGGCGGTTTCTCCCCATATATTTGAGTTTGCTTTCTCAGATAAGCAAGAAAAATAGAATTTAAAATTTATAAAATGTTGAGCTTGTGATTAAAAGCAATATGTCCAAAACCATAAGATTCCTGAGTGTGCCCCAAGTTCTTTTCAGGTTTTTTTTCAGGTTTTTTGCCCCTATTTTGCTTTTTGGAAGATGGGAAAAATAAATACACTTATTTTGTTCAATGAGAACTGTAAAACAAAGTGCAACAAAATCCTGCTATTTGCAGATACTTCAAATAGACAAACTTGAAATGAAATAAAATAACACTTTGAGGAATCCAGTTTACATTTTTGTCATGGTTTAGCCCCAGCCAGTAACTAAACACCACACAGGCGCTCGCTCACTCCCCCTACCCCAGTGGGATGGGGGAGAGAATCGCAGGAGTAAGTGAGAAACACTCCTGGGTTGAGAGAAGAACAGGTTAATAATTGAAATAAAGTACAATAGTAATGATAATAACAATATGATAATGATGATGATGATGATAATAATAATAATAACAATACTAATATACAAAGCAAGTGATGCACAATGCAATTGCTCACCACCCACTGACCAATACCCAGACAGTTCCCAAGCAGCAATTGCTGCCCCTGGCCAGCAGCCCCCAGTTTCTATACTGAGCATGACGCCATATGGTATGGAATAGCCCTTTGGCCAGTTTGGATCAACTATTCTGGTTGTGCCCCCTCCCAGTTTCTTGTGTACCTGGCAGAGCATGGGGAGCTGAAAAGTCCTTGACTAGCATAAGCAGTACTTAGCAACAACTAAAACATCAGTGTGTTATCAACATTCTTCTCATCCTAAATCCAAAACACAGCACTATTCCTGCTACTAGGAAGAAAATTAACTCTATTCCAGCTGAAACCAGGACAATTTTCTATCAAAAATGGAGACTTGGTGTAAGGTAAAATGACACATTAACCAATCCAAGCTATCAAATAGTAATACAGTCAGTGTAGAACACACTATTCATAGTCCTCTTGCACTAATGCAAACTATTTTTACATGTTTTCCCTATTTAATTTTCTTTTACTCTTGGTCTTGTCACCTATAACATCACTGGCAACCTACAACATATGGTTAACGTGTTGTCCTTTCATTTTTCACAGACAAAAACCCCATCTGTAACAGATGCCTTAGGCAAGTCTTGACAGGTTACAAGGCTGCACCAGACATTAAATGAGTACCTGGCAGGCTTAGATAAATCTGCCATTCACTGAGTCTGTTTTAGGCTAATAGCCAGGAGATCTCTTGGCCCAGGCATAAGGCAGAGATAACAAAGCAGCTTCCCACAACAAGTCCCCAGAAATGGCATGCAGGGGCTTACACACCTTGGCAGGCTATGCAGTGGAATGTGGAGGGAGGAGATAAATTTTACACTTCTGGGCCTTTTGGATACTCTGAGAAACAGTGATAAAAAATGTAATCAGATCATTATCATGTTGCTAGAATGTCCACTTCAATTATAACTCTTGCATGGGTAATAAATATGTATATGTAGCCTTGGGCCCATATTCTACAGCTTTCCTGTGTACTGAAACTTCCTTTGGCTACAATACAAGTTTCAGACAAGCAGCAAATTTCAGGGCCAGAAGAATATCATGGCTACAAGGTGAAGCTCTCTGCCAGAGTGAATTTTGGCTTGACAGAGCAGGGGAGGAGGAGCATCAGGGCACTAATATCTCCAACACAGGCTCCAGCCTCCTACCACACACAGCAAAATGCTCTGGGTTTCCTTCTGCTTCACAACTGTCCTTTGTATTGGGTGGCAACAGGGTACTGAGGAACATGGTGAGGAACTTGTTCTTCTTGGCCTTACACAAGCTTTACACAAGCTCTTGACTATGCTAAGAGAACCTCCTCCTCTGAAACTACATTTAGCTGCATTGACACAGTTGTGATAACTCTGGCCTCAAGCTTCACATAACTCTTCACACCCTGATGATCCAACAACCTATTCTTAAACCTGTGATCAGGCTTTACTCTAAAGGCAGTGAAGTTATCCGCCAGATAAGGGAAGTTGTGCTTTGTCTGCTGTTAAAGACATTTTCACCTAGAAGTTTTCCGTGGTCAAGTAACACAGAGCTGCTCACATCTGCGCTGCTCCCTCCTCAACACACTCTGCATAGCCAGGGCTCCAACTGGGCACCACTTAGTGACACTGAGGCCCTAAGCTTTTTTGGGTTTCTTTTCAAAGATCTCAACATAGTGTTGGTGCTGCCAAAGTTGCCAAGTGCCAAAGCAGTGCTTCTGCAGTGTAAACTGGGGCTACACGTTGTGCGCTAGAGAGAGAAATGTGATACGGGTGATTGTTTCAGTGG
The DNA here is from genome assembly GCF_030463565.1 of Pelecanus crispus. NCBI lineage: Eukaryota > Metazoa > Chordata > Aves > Pelecaniformes > Pelecanidae > Pelecanus > Pelecanus crispus. The sequence goes on from NC_134643.1 coordinate 13,022,645, forward strand.
ACGAGTCCTGCTGGAATAACACCATATAACTGATAAAGCAGGAGTCAAACATCAGTGTCATCAATGGATGAAAAGAACAACAGCAGGTGCAATGTAAAGCTTGTTGGACTGAGGCATTTTAGCAAGCTTGTTCAGTTGTGTGTATGCAACTTATGGCAATGAAAGCAGAATCATCATATCAGGCCCATATCATACAAATTAAAGATGATCTGGTATTAGTTGCTGAAACAGAGCTTGCTTCAAAACCTCTTTCAGTCAGTTGCTGAAACTACATTTATTAGCTCAATAGAAGTTGTGAGGGTCCTTTTCTCCGGCAGAAAGCAACTGAATAAGCCTGTATTTCTGTACTGGAAGACGCTTTTCTGACCAGTCTGATTAGAGTGACAGAGTAATTTGCAAGCAGAGAATCCATAGTAATGTCATTTTTCATAGCCAGCCACAGAGGTCAATTATATTTCCTCCAGAGTCCTCGGCATGCTAGCACATTGAAATATTCAGTACCTCACAGGACCAACCCCTTAGTTTATCTACCATCACACTGTGAGCTGAGCATCTTGTTTTGGAAGAAATTTAAACTGCTCTAGTTCATATTTATGGACATTTTCCCCTTTTTGTTGTCATCTGGGCATTATGCTAACTCCGACATGGATCTAATCCAGGCAGCTCAGCCAACCTACTTGTACAGATACAGAAAAAATAATTTACTTTTTCCTTATATCTCATTAACAAAAGTATTCATCATTCCAAGGGCTGTTTTTTGTGGGGGGAAATCTTCTCCAGCAGTGCATGAATTCCCTAAAGATTATTAGCTGTATCACAGCATTTTTCTAATTCATGGATGCAATGTAAAGATGACCTATAAAGAGAAAAAAATATTAGATTCTTCTTTGCTCTTATGTGATGAATAAAAAAAACCTAGAAATTTTCTGTTAAAAATTATTTTTCCCATTGTGCATGTCTGTGTTAAGTGCACTTTCCTGTTTTGCAGGAGTACTCTAGGATTAATCAGAGAACTACTGGGTGTACAAGAAACCTCTAATTCAGATTGTGCTGTCTAAGGTGGGAAGGGGGCTTAGTCAGACTCTTTGTTTCATTAAAAATTACATAAATGAAAATTTAGCAGTACTTGATAAAAATTAGCTTTTAGAAAAATTAGAATCCTCATTCCTTTTCCATGATATACCAGGAAATACCACAAGGGATTGATATTCCTGAAAAGTGCTTATCTTTCTGTGTCTTGCCAACACATCTGTCAATTCCAAGAATTTTTGAACTAATTGGTCGATTTCAACCAAACCTGACCTTGGGGCTCATGGCCCAACTGTACTACATTCCCATAAATTTCTTTGGAAGTGGTAGCTCTACAGAGGAGAAAAATCCAAATCAGCATCCCTACAGTGGAAAATCAGGATTGTTAGGTAGTGTTATAGACATCTATGTCAGCTCATTGGTCAACACGTCTGTAGCTTCAAGTCTGACAGCTGGTAAATGGAGATCATGGGCAGAAGCTGAGGGTACTTTCGGGGACATGCTGGGAGAGCAGAGATATTGTAAAGGTTTTAGGGAACATGGAGCAAACTAAATGTTGCACGAGGGATCCATTTTTTCTTAGCAAATTATCCTCAAAAGAAAAGGATTTGGGCCAGATTCTTTCCTGATATAAATCACATGTACTTAATTACAGTTAGTTGATTATCTGGCCACAGCTGCAGCACTTATGAAAAGGGAGACTTAGGTCATGAAGGAGATTCTTGCCACAGAGAATTCCTTATGTTCTTTGTCCCTCTTATTTCTGTTGGAAAGTCAAAAAAATTTTTAATATTTAGATAACATTGGATATGACCAGAGTTCTGCACAAATATTAATTAATGATTTGCCACAGTACTTCTGTGAATGTTGCGTACATTCCAGTAAACCATGGTAATGATAATGATCTGGGGGAGACTGAAACACTGAGATTGCATTTCTTGCTCCAGAACACACAATGAGTCAGGAGGATAGGAATTCAGAGTATCTATGCATAGTCCTTAGGAGGACACAGCACCAGCACTGCCAAAGACATAGACATTGAGAATCCCCCAAGGCCTATCGCAAGGTGAAGAAATGAGGTAGAGAGTGATGTCAGTGATCAGTTACCTGAGCAGAGCAACACTGGCTATTTATTGCATTTTTACCCTGTAATTCCTTTTATGCAGGCCAACATAAAAGAAGCTGTGCCTGTCGCACTCACACTAGACCTACTAGGTTGCTGAGTATATGATTTGTTGGAGATTGTTCAGCAATCTTTAGCTAGAGCATCTCTAACAGCTTTTACTTCATTAATCAAAATAGCAGCATCTGCATCCTTTCTTCCCTATCAATTTTGCCAGATTTTTCTTTCTTTATTCTGGGCTCTTCATCAGCTGTATCACCTGCCAGCCTCCCCCTTGTCCCCTGTCAGTTGCCACTGCAGACAAAGATGCTGATTTCTGTTGTGTGACAGTATCTTAAGAAACAAAACCAGAGTGATTAACTCTAAATTATCAGAGCAACAGCCATGACTGCCCCAGCAGTTATCTGAGTGCTGCTGTTCTGCTCTTAAATTTTCTTCATACTGCAGAATCACCAGTGCAATTCACATACTGCAGTGACCAAGTCAGCTAACAGAGGTGGCAACCAGACAGCGTGTGCCATGCTGGGGGAGGTATGGAAGGAAAAAATCCTGTACGAGTGGGACATAACCATGCATGTGGATTCCCTAAATCAGACAGGTGTAGAAATAGAGCAAAAGAGTTAAAGCAGCAAACCTTCAAGATAAGAAAGCCATTTCAAAGACACTGCTAGAATGAGAAGGGTTTTTTTGGCTGCTTCTACTGTGTGCTTAGCTCAGGCCAAGGGAGAGAAGATGAATTCTATGATCTGGCAATAAAACTGCATAGCAGTACTTTGCTTCTCAGTAATAACTTTCAGGGAGTTTCTCATTAAAACTGCACTACTGCATTGCACATATACACAGAGCTCAGCTTAACGGTGTAGCCAACTCCATAGCACTTCACTGTAACACTCTTATACACAGTTTGAGCATGATGTGTAAAATGTGCTTTATTTTTATTAACACCCTGATTCCAGAAGACAGAAGTTACATGTTTAAGCCCATCCCTGTGAAAACTGCTGATATGAACAATGACTTTCCAATATATATCTCACTATAGGAACTATCTGGCTAGAATTTTAATGGCAAGAACAGACTCCGAAGGAGCTGAATGCATAGCGATAAGGGCACATTAGCATAGCTACGCCTGGCAGTTCCTGGAAGGCAACTCTGGGAAATGTGTAGAGAAGACTGAAAGGACTTCCTAATGTTCTCGGATGTAGTCCCAGACCCATTTTCAATATTTGCCCTGGCAAAAAGGAAATAGAAAGAGGGTGGGTAGTGCTAACAGGGAAACAGGATGGAGAAGGAAACAGAAAGTAGAGCAAGAAGTGGAACTTGGTGTATCACTAATTAAAAACAAAGGAGGAAGATGTAAATCCTGTAAAGCCTTGTAAAGGAAGGTAAAGAGGTTAATGTGTCACATCTGTTCATCCAACCCTTGTTTTCAAACTGCACCTATATACTATATAACAGCTACACCACAGAAGATATCCCTTTCAGGCAGGGAAAAGTAAGGCAATTTCTGTGCAAGTTGCAGACAAAGGACATGAGATACTGAGAGATCAGAATAATGCAGTCTTAGGCAGATATTTGGAAGTCAAGATTCTTCATTGTTTTTTAGCCTTTTTAAGGCATTGGATGAATGTAACCATGTTGTTTACTTGCCTAAGCTTCCTCACATACAAAATGGAAGCAATGATATTTAATTATGAACTACAAACTCAAAGGCAGGTGCATTTTACCATATAGCCTTTTGTTATGTACACTTCACCTTGCACTATTCCAAGGTCACTCGGGCTGTCAGCACAGAGATTGAAAGAGTCTGATCAGACTTTTCTCAGTATTTCACTATTTCTGAAATGCAAACTTTCTGGAAGTCATGTCTTACATTTCTCTCTGCTCCCTGAATCTGCTTCTTGTGTTGTGAGACATTACAGAAAATGATCACCGAGTAAATGAGTTTCTACTCATTTTGAGTGGATGATGCCTACCCACTTAAATCGGCATGATGTTATTAGAATATCATGTGACAGACTCACATTGAATTGACCTTTTACTGTTGCATATTCACTGCTTAATCAGATGAAAAAATGCCTTACTACCTCTTGAAAGTGTTGTACCATACTGGCTAATTATCATATATTTACATATATTCAGGCAGCTTCTGGCAGACTGCACAAGTATTTACCTGTTAGTATGGTAGCTGTCTTTCATAATTAGAAGGTCTTATAAATTTTCAATTTACTAAAAAACATCTCCTAGCATTAATTTGCTGATACACTCTAAAATGTCCTCTACTGTCTAGAATAAGCTGCATGTTTCAAATTATAACCAAGGTAACTTGATGAAACCAGGTGGTATGCTCTGGGTGATATTTGTATGAAATGTATTCTGGATGATAGCTGTCTGTATTCATAATGCATTTAGGGACAAGGCAATGACGTTTTACTACCTCTTTTGTTTTCTTTGAGGCTTGAGCTAGACCTAGCATAATGCAATTACTGAATTATGCAAGTTGTTTGTCCCTTGACAGAAGTTTTCCATTGAGGTTGCTGGCATTATGGACCATGAAAGCAAGCTCCTAAGGACTGGTTTGCTCATTCCTTTCCTGAAAGGTTAATCATATGGGTTCTCTTCTTCTCATGGCATCACATTAGTAACTCGTCTTATTTAGGATAGACATATAAATAGCATAGGTAGAGTGAAAATATCTCTTAGCCATAATTTAGCTTAGCAAGGATCAGCAGCACAAGTTAAGGGCCAGTCTGCCCTACAAGAACACTTTCTGAGAGCACAGATTTTTTTTCAAAGTTGCCAAAAACATGCTTATGAATGGGTGGTGCTGCTGACTCTGCAATTCTTCTAATTCATTTATCCCAACCCTCATTATTGTCTCAGATGAAACACAACTCTAGTATCACTTACTATAAATTACTACTATAGATAACTAGCTAGCTGACAACAGTATCATATTCTGAATAGGCACAATAGTTTAATACAGCATTAATATTGTTAACAAGAAAGATCCCAGATGTTTGCAAAAGGAAGGCAATACACTGAAACTTTTACCAACTGCTGCTCTTGTATGTAAAAAGCCTTAAAAGAACGGTGCTCTTGTTCACAGCACTGACTAAAACATTGGTATGTATGTTTCCAAAGGCTCATTATGAATATTTTGTGTCATGCCTGTACATTTATGTATAAATTTAAGAGCAAAGGCCATCATTGTCTAGTGTTTCAATAGGAAGAAACATTTTCCCATTAAGAATAGAGATACTTCAGTCACAGTCACATTTGCCTTACATCAACAGAATATCAAAACACCACAAAATCGAAGTAAAATCTTTTTTTGTACTCTATGAGCTGAATACAAAATGGTCACCTTTTTGTACAGCAGAGTACAGAGTTCTCAAAGCCTGGTATTAAAATGAAGGTCTAGAGTGTAACTGTTTTGCAGTTATAAAGTTGTGTTATATATTTGTACATGGCGAAGACAGACAAGACCACTATAATCTGAATGCCCCTATAAAACAATGAATTTAATTTTCCTGATTAACTTCTGCTTGCAGCAGAAACTAGGGGAGTAGCCACTGATTTTTAAATATCCAGTGATGGAGAAGCTATCTACCACAGGTCTTGTTAAACTGTACTAATGATTAATGGCCTTCGCTGTAAGTAGTCTGTGCTCTCCTTATTGACTAGGCTTCTTTAGGTATAATTTGAAGCATTTGTATCTTCTTACACATGTCTCTGTGGAACAGAGGTGCCTCCTTTGTTTTCAGATTTCTGTTCCACATCTAGATATTTAAAAAGACAATTGGACCACTGCTTGTAACTTTCTTTTTGATAAACTCCTATATACACAATGAAGATTTCCTTAGCCCTTTGGCCAAATAATTGTATTGGAGCCAATGTTCAGCTGATTATCACTATAGTCTCAGTATGCCTTTTTCAAAGCCATTTTTAATGTGGATAGAGCTCCCCATACTGTAATCAGGTTCTGAATTCTTCCTTCGTAAATGGGTAATTCTACAGTTGATTTTATTGAAGCCCAAATTAATAGCTTGCAGCCTGTTTTGTCAAGTAATGATTGTGATTGGTTTCTTTCTGTACCATATCCTCACTGTTACTTACCATTCTCATTACTTGTGTCTTCTGTAAACGTTACAGGCTTGGGGAAGAGTAGCTAGGACCTGGGGGTGCTGGTTGACAGCCAGCTGAACATGAGCCAGCAGTGTGCCCAGGTGGCCAAGAAGGCCAACAGCATCCTGGCTTGTATCAGGAATAGTGTGGCCAGCAGGAGCAGGGAGGTGATTGTCCCCCAGTACTCGGCGCTGGTGTGGCCGCACCTGGAATACTGTGTCCAGTTTTGGGCCCCTCAGTACAAGAAGGACCTTGAGGTGCTGGAGCATGTCCAGAGAAGGGCAACAAGGCTGGTGAAGGGTCTGGAGCACAGGCCTTATGAGGAGCAGCTGAGGGAACTGGGGTTGTTTAGCCTGGAGAAGAGGAGGCTGAGGGGAGACCTTATCGCTCTCTACAACTCCCTGAAAGGAGGCTGTAGTGAGGTGGGTGTTGGTGTCTTCTCCCAAGTAACAAGCGATAGGACGAGACGAAATGGGCTCAAGCTGCACCAGGGGAGGTTTAGGTTGGATATTAGGAAAAATTTCTTCCTGGAAAGGGTAGTCAAGCATTGGAACAGTCTGCCCAGGGAGGTGGTGGAATCACCATCCCTGGAGGTATTCAAAAACCATGTAGATGTGGCATTTGGGGATGTGGTTTAGTGGGCATGGCAGTATTGAGTTGATGGTTGGACTAGATGATTTTAGAGGTTCTTTTCAACCTTAATGATTCCTAGTTTTACTTCATTAAAAAATAATCCAGCCACCAAGCCAGGAAACATGAAATTAATTATTAGTCTACCCTTAATTGGTTTAGTGGTGGACTTGATAGTGTTAGGTTAATGGTTGGACTGGATGATCTTGAAGGTCTTTTCCAACCTAAACAATTCTATGATTTGATTCTATTCTATTCTATTCTATTCTATTCTATTCTATTCTATTCTATTCTATTCTATTCTATTCTAACTTTGTCAGCAGCAATTTTAGATTTTCTTCCAGGTCAGCAATACAGTGTAGAATACATGAAGTCAAGGACCAGTCTCTAAAAGACTGTGATAAAGGACCAACTTACAGTGGCATGTTGAGACATAGCACTTGTCTTGCTTTTAAACTATTCTAGGTAGATTCTGGGTTCTCAGTGAAAATGGTTATCAATCTCAGTTTAAGTACTTCACAGAAGTCTAAGTTTTCAAACTATTCCTTTTTTTAACCCTAACTTAAAGAGAAGTTACAAATTAGAAAATTGTACATCACTCTCTTCTAAGTAGTTTATTAATTGTATTTTAACAGTTATAACTTTACTGTGTTTAGGACTGATGGTCAAGGTCATGCCTCTAACCCCCTATTTACACTGCTGCAGCTTTTTCCTCCTTTCAGTGCTTCAGACTGTTGGTGTTCCAAGACTTGATGAAAATCAGCATAAAGGAGCCAGAGAGCTCCTTGACCATCTCTCTTAAAGTTATTGAATGCAAGTTACCTAAAGTCAGTAACTGAAAAAAAAAATTTCTATCTGATGCTTAGCATCCCTCTGAATGTCTGTTGAATTGGTTGTCGTGTACTCTGAATGTGTTCTAGTGTTTCAAAGCTGAACAGTTTATTGACCATGCTTTCTATTACAAGTCACAGTCACTCTGTCGGCACTGGTCATTACAATAATGAATGCAAAATTATACCTAGGAGAAAATCCCATGTTAATCTCTCCTTTGTTAATCTATTCACATTTTTCCTCTTTTCCCAATCCTGTTCACCTGCTGAAGTATTCTGGCAGGTAATGTGCTAAACCTGTGTCGAGCTCCACTCCCACCTTAACTGGGAGGACTTCAGAGCCTTGAAAAAAATGTTTTGCAGTCTTTAAGGATAAACGTAATTTTCTGTTGCTTGTTTATGACAAGGGAATTCTGCGCACTGTTGGGCAATCACATTTCAAAAGCTCTATTGAGCAAAACTAAAGTATCCACTACTACTGTCTTTCAACTTCAGAATCAGAAGTATGCATGCCTGTCTAGTGTTATTTTTACTGCAGGAAAGGTTCAGATCATTGTTTTGACATCCTACAACAACTGTCACTTATACTTTTATTTGGGTGGTCATACATGTGCACTGCATGATGGATGACCTGAATTTCTGCTGTTGGTTCTGTAACTTGGAACTCTAACAGAATTCATTTGTAAAATAGTCCATCTGGTCTAAATATGGCACAAACAGCATCACAAAAAGGAAGGCTATTGTTAAGGTTTCTCTACACAGAACTACAACAAGGTCTTAAGCTGTCCATTATTTAATTTTATTTTTTTTCTTTACTGTTTTCCTTTTTTCTTTAATTTTTAAAATGTATTTATCTTTTTAAAAACATTTAGTGTTTGGAGAAGAAAAAAATTCTTAACAGTACCTCATTACTTCAAACACACCAGTGCAAAAATTGAAATCCTAGAAAACAGTGTTGTCTACAGCAATACCATTTGAATTATCTGCGTGTGAATGTATAGGCTTTTTTTTTCTTGAACTTACTTGCTTATCCATGTTGCACTGATTTTTCATTATTTCACTGACAATAATAGATAAATTTTTGATTAAAGGAATAGCTAGGTCTTAACTAAGTCAGTGAAAGACATCTGCCTGGTCTAATGGCAGTAGCCATTTTTAGGTCTCTGTGTAGGGGAACAGATTTCTCCAGTGTGCAGCATATTAAATACAAGTTGTATGTGTCTGATGAACACTTCACGGTGCACAAGAATTGTGGTGGCTTGACAATTCCTTCTACATGCTGTGTCAGGTGACTGTAATGGTGATGTTGAAAACCTATGTGACATGCCTCTGGTCTCTTTAACCCTTCACTAACACCAATATCACAGCCCAAGATATACAGAATTCTTGTAGTTTAGTTTTCATATCAAGTCATAATTCACGAGGCTTCTGTATTTTCCTCAATAAAGCAAGAACACACCTGTCTGAAGAAAACTGCCTGTTACAGTCATAAATAAATTTGTCAGTCTGCTTAAAGCAGAGGCAGAATATTCAGAGATCTTGTTACATATTGTCACTTAAGCAAGATAGGATGGTGTTGACTAGAGAAAACTAACACAAGGTCAGTGCAAATGGGTCAGGTAACAATACTGGATACACAATAATCAGTGTGCTGACAAAATGGAAAACATATCAAATGACATTCCTCATGGTTCTGTCATGGGTCCAACACTATCTGATATTCTCATTAATGATTTGGATGATGGAATGGAGAGTGAGTTTCTTAAATTTTTAAACATTATCCAGTTTAGAGAGACTGCAAGTATGCTGTAAGGCAGTTGAAATGACTGATAAATTGAAGAAATAGTTTGGAAAACCAAGATGTGATTCAAAACAAAGTCTATATTTTGAGAAGAATGAGCAACAGGAGAAATACAGGATGTGAAATTATTATTCAAGGTAGAAGTTCTTCCATATCAGGTTGGGATGTAATAGTGATCCCAAACTGCAGAGTAGATTTCTCTCCAATAGCTTTCTCTCTCATAGCTTTGCTGTTGCAAAAGAGGTCAAAGATTATACTTGAATCTGAAGCAACACTGTCACATGAAGTGATTTTCTTGCTTTGTTTAGCTGGACTCCTGTGCTTAATTTTGAACATACAGTTCAAGTGTAGACTGCTTGGATAAAGACTAGAGGTGAACAAGGTGAATGTTTACAGCTCTTGGATATATAACCCACAGACAAATCATAGAATCATAGAATCATTTGGGTTGGAAAAGACCCTTAATATCATTGAGTCCAACTGTAAACCTAACACTGCCAAGTCCACCACTAAACCATGACCCTAAGCACCATGTCTACACATCTTTTAAACAGCTCCAGGGATGGGGACTCAACCACTTCCCTGGGCAGCCTGTTCCAATGCTTGCCAACCCTTTCGGTGATGAAATTTTTCCTAATAACCAATCTAAACCTTCCCTGGTGCAACTTAAGGCCATTTTCATTCATGCTATTGCTTGTTACTTGGGAGAAGAGACCAACACCCACCTCACTACAACCTCCTTTCAGGGAGTTGTAGAGAGCAGTAAGGTCTCCCCTCAGCCTCCTTTTCTCCAGTCTAAACAACCCCAGTTCCCTCAGCCGCTCCTCATAAGACTCCTCATAAATAATGGCTGAATCAGTGTTATTTAATCTAGAGAATAAAAGTCATATCGTATCGTATATCTATACAATAAAAGTCTTCAAATACATAAAAGTCACCTTAAAGGGGAAGGAAAGAAACCATCCTAAATATCTGCTGCCAGCAGGGCAAGAAGTAACAGGTTTAAATGAGGACAAGAGATATTTAAATTAACAAGCTAGGAAAAAATATTGCATAGTGAGAATAGTTCAGCACAGCAGGGTTCTTATGAGTATTGTTGGATCATTGTTATTCGAAGTTTGAAGTTTTTGAAAAATATTCCAGCCAGCCATCTAAGGGATGGAGGGAAAGGGTAGGTTAACTGGCCCTGCCTTGTGCACAGAGAAGAGCCTGGCTGGGCTGCAGAGCTTCCTTCCAGCTTTGCTTCACTGATAATTCCAGCTCTGCCTTGTCTGCTGCACCTTCCACCATGTCATCCAGCAAAGGCTGCATGGTGTCTGTGGGACTTACTGCAGGAATGGGGGTTATCACTACAGTGAGATATGCTACCTGTTTACTATGTTGCACCAGAGCTGCTCTGTACTTATCACCTCTTGTTTATGTGGTGAAGTGCCTCATTGCAGCATATAGGTCAGTTGGCATAGAGCTGGAAAACTTTTCTGATTTCTTTTCTCAAGCTCCTGCTGAGATTCAGTTTTATGGGGGAGGCCATTAACATACCGTCCTAACAAAAGGATGTTCTAGGTGCTGAAACTACCCTGAATATTTATTGACATAGATCATGCATGTCTGCAGCATGTGTTAACCTCTGCCTGGGGCACAGTAAAGCCACTCTGATTAGCACATTTTCCTTCTGTGTTGCAGATCCTGGTTAAAAACTACAAATCTTGCAGGTGGAAAGGTCATTTGGATTGGATATCTAAAAAGAAGTCTCTTCATAGGGAAGGCTAAAAGCTGTTCAACAAGAACAGTTCATGGTTTGCGTTTTCAAAGTTCTCTGTAGCAATGCAGTGTCTTTTGTTCTTTGTATAGATATAAGTGGGTTCAAAAGATATAGTTAAGAAGTGTGCCTTGGTTTGCTTTGGTGGATGATCAGTTTAAATATAATAATCCCTTTTAACAATCAACCTGTTTGTTTCTGGAAAGTTTAAAAAATTAATTAAAATGGTACAAGGCTTGTGTATTTCATTTTTCATGGATTTCATACTTTAGATTTGTCTTATTTGTCCATTTAAAATTAAACATATTTTCACGATTTTTACTGTACTCTGAAATCAACATTTCTCTGTCTTTTTGGCTCAAGTTACATCAATTCACTATTATTTGAATTTTCTTGGCATTTTTCTTCTCAACAATAAGGATGATCGTTTTCAAATCAACACACTTCTGACCAGATTAGAACCAAGGAAGTGCTGGCTTCAATGACACTTTAATGTATCATAGAATAAATGTAGTGTTTGATAAGAGAATTTTCCTGGTATTGTAATTATTCTTGTAACTGAAGTAAGATTATTTTATTTTTGCACTCCACTACAAGATAATTTAAAATGTTACATTTATTTAATGAGTAGAGCAATAGAAGTGCTTTGGCAGAACAATATTTTTGCTGTACCAATTTTTTTTTTCTTTTTTTTTTTTTTACTTTAAGCAGTAAGTCCCAGCACCAGAAATATTATGCTCTTGCTCACGATGTGGTAAATATTTAATCATTCATAGTCACTGCTAAGCACAACTTTTCCTCTAGTTCTTTCTTTACAGTGTGACATGACTAACTACTCTTGCCATTATGTTCTCATTTAATAATGTCATCATGAAGTAGTGGCTTGTCGTCTTCATAATGAGATCAGTGCCTGGAAAAAACAAAGCAGAGTAATCATGTGTCATATTTACCATAACAGACATGCTTGGACAAGAATAAACTATAATGGATCAGCAGCATTCAATACTAAACAAAAGAACTCCAGAGACAAAGAAAAACAAGGTAACAGTCTCATAACACAAGAATGAAATTTTGTACCAGGTCTGTAAATGCTAGCCTGGGCACAGCTCTGTAGAGGATATAAGTTAATGTAGCTGAGCTGAAATGAGTGGAGATACTAATTTTATCTAGATTGACAATTTAGCTCATAATACAGAAGATGACCAGTGAGAGGAAAGCAATGTGAAACAGAGGAAAAGGCATAACTGCTGGAAAGTGTCTTTTGTGGAAGCCCTCTCAATACAATGGCAGAAATGTAGGGCTACTTGCTGCTCTCCTTCCACAGAACTTCAACAAAGGTGTGAATAAGGCTGATTAAAGGAACTTAGACATCAAAGCAAAGATTAACTACAAACATTATATGAACTGGAAGCTGGACAAAAATGAATTATTACCATTATCAATCCTTGATATGAATTTTGCAGAAATTCCTAATCCTTTGTACCCACACATTGGGCCATATGTGCAGGTGACACATTACATACACATTCTGCCATTTCTGCTTCATGGTATGATATGCCATTTGCTCAGTGCATGGCTGCTAAATTTAGTAGTGACTGTTTCCAAAAGTTACTTTAACAACTCTCTATTGCTTTGAGAGTTTTAGTATTGTCAGTATTTTCTAAGCGGGGCAATGTTGGTTTACATTTTCTACAGTCCAGACTAGCGTATGAGGGATGAAAAACTTATCTTAAGTGTTAATTCCAAAAATTCTATGTCCAGTGAATTGCTGGGGCTTCTTCATGCTGATTACATGGAGTCTTCTCTGCTTGAATCTCCTCAAAAAATGCTGTAAAGCATTCTTTTCTGCATATGCCATTATGCCTTAACATTTTCTCAATCTAAAGAATAGGAGATCAGCAATGCAAAGGTCTACATCTGTTTTAGCTTAGGTAATAGAGCCATCTGGACAGAAGGAAAGATAATTCACAGTTTTGTTTGTGACGTGACAATGTAGCCACACAGGAGAATGTTGCTGAAATATCCATGCAATGCATCAGCTGCCCTGCATGGTTTTTATGGAGATGAACTGGAAATGGAGAACATAATTGTCTTTCAGACTTAGGAGGAAATAGCCAAAATATCCAGTTCTTCTACAAAGATAATCTCAAACTACTGGGGATTAAACTAACAAGCTGGATGATGAGGGGTCCAGCTCTTGAGATCACCCTCTGTGGGGTTTGTTGGTTTGGGGTTTTTTGAGTTGGAGTTTTGGGGTTTTTGGAGTTTTTTGAGAAAATTGAGTACATTTCTATGTACTCAAAGAGACCAAGTTTAACCAATCTAAACATCTGATCTACTTGCAGTATCCTTATTCAAACTTCTTCTGTGCTCCACATGACATTGAGGACACAAGGAAAAAGATCTACACAATGGTTGTGTTAGCTATACAGGCACATAAATGTTATTCCCTACTTCCTTCAAGTAATACCTTCTCCTAATCCTGATACCAGTTCTGTGAGCTGAATAAATCCCTTACTGACTGAAAATCTGTGTGATGAAAGTACAACAGTACCAACATATTATATGCACCCAACTACTCAATGGGATCGCTGCCTGCCTGAGATGAAACATAAGAAACATACTCCCAGGTCTGGCAGTAGAGAGAAAATTGGTTTTTTTCTTTTCTAGTAGGTAATGGCAATTGGCATCATAACATTGACATGGGGGAGGGATAGAGCTCACAATCCCACTGTAAAATTTTATATAGCTTATGAAAAGGATAAATAAGTCTCCACATGCACTGTACGGGGAAAAAATGAGCTTCTGCTGAACCATTCTATATGGCAGAAACAGCCAGGCAATCATTCTTAGCAGGTCTAGAAGGAGGGAAAAAATATTGTTATGGCAAGAGTTTGTTTTTTTTTTCCTTGTCTAAAGAATGCATCCAAAACTCTGAGGTTCCAGGCAGCTGGGAATTTTACAAGCTTTTCTGACATATAAAATGTTATTGTGCACAAATACTTGCATAGTGTCCTGCACACTTTGATTATGTGTGAATTAATTACTGGTATCATTAAACCACAATTACAATGTTAATAACAGCAGCAGTAACAATATTAACAAGTGAGAAAATTTGGTTTCCTGTCCAGGAAAGAAACAGCATCAGGAGGATATCAGTTTGCACAAAATGTAGTGAAAGAAATGAACATGAAAGCAAAGTTTAGCAAAGAATTAAACCATAAAGGAAGGCTGGGTGAGATGCCTGGCCAGCTGGACAACATTTACATTCCAAGCAGCGTTCCCATGATTTACTCTGAACACATGGTGAGGTCATGACTATCAAATAACTCTAGTCCCGATTCACATATCTTTGTGCCTGAAAAGAAAATTGAAGGACAAAAAAGATTAAAAACTGGTCATTTGAAGAAGTGTTTTAATATATCACAGAACTGCATAACCTCTTCTATCCACGAGGATTTTCAAAATCTTTCTGTAGAGAAATCATTTTCCCCTTCATTGACTTTGCAAAGATATTTGATATGGTGGGATGAAACTGAAGATGAAGTTCCCATAACATCTAGTTGAATTTTCATGTAAGCTTTGTTGCAATAAAAATATTTGTCAGAGCTGAAGGCACAATACTGCAGTGCTTTGTCATTATAAAAGACATAAAACAAGGGCATATATTATGGTGCTTGCTTTTTATCTATTTTTTCTCTCTTTTCTGGCATTTTTCAAACCCACAGGAAAAAAACTAGAGGAGGTTAAATAAGAAATTAGGAAATTCCAAGATTTATAAACTTGTATTTAGCAATCATTATGCAGATCATACACCCTTAACTCAAGAGTGGATTCATCTCCACAGCTGCTTGTTATCAACCTTCTAAAGTTAATCCTAAATTTACAATTTCATTCACTTTTCTGTGCCCTTTCCCAATGTTCTACTAAGAAGTGTCCTCTTTTTTCCCCCATATGCTTAAATAATTGTCTTCTTCAGTTTCCTTCATATCTGACTACATGTACAAAACATGCTAACTTCTTTTAATTGCTTCAGTACTGGCACATCAAATTTCTCTAGTCATTAGAATTTTTCTGTCCATGCAATTCCAATAATTTTCAATCAGAATTTAAGCATTTTTAACTTTTAGTCTTGAAAGTGAAGCTCTCACAGCAAAATACAGTTGGTGTCTACACAATTTCCTCCAGAGTTTTGATTATAAGTTGATTTTTCTACTTTTCCAGATCCTTTTGGTGTGTCTAGTCTCCTTCAAACAACATGCTCATATGAAACACCTTGATTCATTAAGCCTGATCTTAGATACAAGGTAGTCTTTTGTCTCATATTCAGATTCTTCCTGTTACTCCAGAATCATGAGGGTTTTCTGTCATTTCTTTTGTCTGTTCTTATCTGAGAGAGACTAACTGATGAGCTTTTCCTCTGATATATCTTTTTTTGTTATACATAGCCTATTAACCACATTCCTCAGGCAATAAGATAGCCAAAATTATATATTCTGCAAACCTCAGATTTGTGAAGAACGTGCTTCCTGCCTTAGGTCACCCCTAAAATCTCCCAGGATTTTGCTTATCATCTCTGTTAACATGGAAAGTTCTGATCACTGTTGATATTGAAAGACAAGTGGGATTCAGACTGTAGGTAGGAAATAACTGAGGTGAAGGCAATTGATAATTTATTGAGAAAGAAGAAGTCCAAGAAACAAGAAAAGATCCCATATTACTTGTTGAAATAAATGAAGGCAAAAAAGAGAGAAGCTAGCAGATGGACCTAGACTGAATCACAAATCCAGAAGTCGAGCTTGAAGAGTTTTGCAACCCATGAAAGGGTTTTATCTCCTTAGTAATCACAAAGTCAAGATTTACAGTTTGTGACAAATCTAAAAGGTGATACTTCTACTACCACCATGCCTGCTGGGTTAAACCATAATAACTAAGTAGTGGTTTATTATCAGTGCCAAATGAAAGGGAAAAATACTATTCTCCTAATTACCAAAATGGTATGTTGCAGCATCATGCCCTGTCTGGGGATAGCACAAACACATAATAACTAGGAAGTGCTGAAAGATCACAGCTAAATAAATTGTGCTGCAGTCCTAAAATGTAACAAATAAAGCTGTGATTTATGTAGGTACATGAAGTGTTAGATCTTGAATTTTGAAGCAAGCTAGATATGGAAAAAAATTCAGAGTAAAATGTTTATGTTTTTCGTAGTTCCATTTGCTATTCCTAGTATCTGCAGGCTTGCTGCCTGAAAGGTAATACAATTAAAGTGGACAATCAAGTCTCATTCAATTGCTGTAGTCATTATAGATCTGGAGTATCACTCAACCTATTAACACTCAGGTTTCATTAATCCAAATTTTTGAAATGGATGAAGCGAGGCATTATTATTATTATTATTATTATTATTATTATTATTATTATTGCAAATGACCATATTCCTTATGCTTTCCAACTGCATATAAAATATTATAGACAGATTGAAAGTTTTTACTTTGGGCACACTGGCAGAGGCTGACATCAACACTGAAGTTCAACTGGTCTTCAGACTACTCATAATCACACACCTTACTCTCCTAATCACATACCCTGAGGTCTAATTCTTGTGTCCAGTGCATGGGTGCTGAGAAACACTGTATATCACATTCAAGCAATACTAATTTGCATTGGTCCCATTTTGGATTCTTGGGGCCAGAAAGGGGGGAAAACCTGGTCTAGGTAGAATCAGAGTACCTTGCTCTTTCCTAAGAGGTTGTTCTAGCAGCCTGTGTCCCCCGACTCACCGCTGAAAGCCTGACCCTTGACCACCAGCCTGCGCCTCTGTGTTGTCTTCCTGAGCACTTGCTGTAGCAGATCACGCTGCCTCACTGGCACCTGCTGGCATCCCAAGTCATGCAGCATAGCATGAACCTCAGGGTTCATTTTTTAATGGCAAAGGCAGAAAAACTGTTCAGTCACCATCAGTCTGGGCTTGTCAAAATTCCTTCCTGACCTCGTGGCTGTTGATGAGCACTGGACTCATGTACTCTATTATTTATGGTGAAACAAGTCAAAGGGGAGCACAGCAGCTTTCCTGGCTGCTTACCAATGGCCAAGCTCCCAGGCTAATATAAACTAAGTATAGACCCTTCCTGGCATCCACATCACAGTAGTTGCAATATAAAATCCTACCCCAAAGGTGCAAAGTATCCTGGTGACTCCCCCGGGGGACATTTTCATTCTCAATTCTTCAGCTGAGTCTAACTAAACTTCCAGTTGAAAACCCCGTGTCAGCATTCTCTCCATAACCACAGCTCACTAACACCTTTTTTTTTTACGCTCTTCTGATTTAAGTGCATCTTCCATTTGCTAATTATAATTAATTAAGTGCTTCTGAAACTCCTGTGATGGAACATTAGGATTAGTTTGCTGCTACAGTTGAACCATCTTCAATTTTTCTATCTTATTTTTTCAGCTTTAACAGATAATAAAATACTAAAAGTCCTTCCTCAAGTAAACACCAGAATATTAAGTTTTTGTAATATTCTGCAATACACAAGTGTGTGTTACATTGAAAAATAGCGGCATTAATTCTAAATGTTTATATTGAATTTTCTATCCTAAATTATTAAAATGACATATTAGTTATTTATGTGCAGCATTGATGTACTCTCTAATATGAAAATATATGAAATAGAGTTGTCAAGTATGAAAGAAGGAAAAAAAAAAAAAGTTAATATTTGCAACAAAGGAGTCCCCACTTGTTCCAGGCTGAAAAGTTTGTTGTTACCTTATCCATCACAAGTTGCCATAAAGTGTTTTTCACTGAGATATATAGTTATAGGGACATCCAGATGTTTACTGCCTTTCCACATTCACAGTATTAGGGATCAAAGAAATGCATGCACTCTAGATTCAAAGGAACTCATTGATAATTTCTATGCTGATAGTCAAGTGATAGAGTATCTTAAATGTTGAAGTGGCATCAGAATGAACAGTGAAAACATAAACTCCTTAAAAGTGTTTGTGTAGTGGATATTTTGGAAGACCTGATTAATTATAAACTGGTTTTTCTCTCTATTAGTACTATGGGTAATATAACAGACAGCTAAAGGAAAAAAATATCTTCCAAAGCCGGATTATTCGACAATACACTTTGAATCTTGCTAACTACTATGGACCACATTACAGTGCTGTCATTAATAGGAGACAGCTACAAAACCAGAACTAGGTCTTCTGAAGCACGTGGTGGTGACTCTCTGAAGACAGTAACAGATCAAATGGCACTAACTTTCTCCCGTACATGTGAATGACAGACTGCCTCTATGTCACCAGACAGGGCAGCTGACATGAAATCACACAAAATTAACCCATTGTGATCACAGGGCTGGTAAAAGGAAGATAATAGGGTACGGGGTTGCAATCTGCTGACACAACTGCCACTTCTGCCCTATTCCCAGGGTCATCAGACAGGGAGCTGCCTTTGGTTTAGGGTTTATGGAATAATTTAGATGTAAAAGCTCCTGAAGAAAAGGAGGGGAGGAATGCAGAATCACCATTCTGCGGAGAAGGATCCATTTGGCTGCTAGCCTGGTTTCCTACAGAACAGAGCTGTAATGCTCTGAATACATGGTTGTCTGCCTGCTCTCTGGGCCACGTAAAGGCTATTGGTAACTGTTGGCAACTTCAGATAATGATAAAAAAAAAAACCAAACCCAGAAAACCAAAAAACTTTAAAGGCACTAAGTTCTTAAAAGCTTTATGAAAATAAAAGGGACAGGCTGTATGCAAAGTATATAGAGCATATGAAGCACAGTATGAGCTCACCCCTGCTTGAGATATCCCAGAAAGCACATTTTATTAACACACCAACCATAGAAGGAACTGTGATACAAACTTGAACTTACATAAGTTTATATAGCAACATTTAAATGTGCTGGAAATGAGGCCTCATTAGTAATAGTTTCACAGAATACTGTGTTTGGTATGATAGAAAATTCCAGAACTATTGTGGACATATACTTGGGAAAATCCTCATTACTTTTTTTTCTTTTCTGCTAAGTTTCCCAGTGAACCTTTGAAAGATGACTTTGAGGGAACGAGAAAAAATAGTGAAGTTAGAGGGTTCCTCAGCAATTACATGTACAATTACAAATTACCAAGTGGCCTACAGTAGTCTAGCAGGAACTTGATAATTTCTGAACTGTAGACATTCTAGAATACAGTCACATACAAGTGACAAGAAATAAATTTGTAACTTAATGATGGAGGAGGATATGATGATCCCAATTTTCACAGAATCTCCTAAATAATGAGAAAAATTACCAATAGTTCAAAAACTATGGCTAATCAGAAAAGATAGTTTTCATTTCACAGAAACATTTCTATTTCAACATTTGTTTTTTTCTAAATTAGAGCAAGCTAAAATAGTAAGAGAGAGCAGAATGATATACTCTGGAATCTTTCATTTAAAAAATCAGTAACGAGCTCTGTTTCCTTTGAACCATAATATATCCTAATATATGAGATTGATGGAAATAATAATGATCCCTTTATATACTTAAGCATATAGAAGTTTATTTACGAAACTAACATTTTACTTTTCTGTATCATGTATACCATAAGATTGTTTTCAGAATAACTCAACTGAAAGTACATTTCAGACTTCACTTATGGATTATATTTTCTGTTTGTCCATAAGTTTTGTACATAACAGCTCTGCCTTTCATCTAAGCATTTCATAAAAAATCCACCCACAACCCACCATGTTGATAAATTGATCTCCACAGCTATTGAATGCAATGGAATCGTGGATTCCACTTTATATTCAGCATTGGTAATACTGCAATTTATCAACAGTAATAATTATGTATTCAAGTAGGGCAAATTGAGTAAAGTTATAGGAGAAAATATGTGCCCTGTTATGACTATAAAGCATCTGAAAGCTGATCAACTCCACTGACACCTCCAAAACTGCAATTATTTCAAGAAATTTGAAATATTAAGAGCAGCCAATGTAGTCAACAGTTACATACACTCTTAGCTCAGAGGTCAGTCCTAAAGATATTTCTACATTTGTTAGAGAGTGATGTGTAATATATGTATATGATAAATAACTATTTGTTGCTCCCTGCAGATTATTAAGATATCAATTATTTAAGACATGTTCATTTTTCTCTTTCATCTGGAAGAGTATTTATGCTCTGCTGCAGTTTTTAATAAAAGATTGTATCACTTTTCCAGTTTAGTTTCTGATTTAAACAGGTTTCTCATGCACTGTGTGACTGATTAGATGTTCCATCTGTTATTTGGCGTTGCTATAGCTTTAATGTAATTCTTAGGTAGGTCCTTCACTGCAAACTAATCTACTTATATGAAAATTGATAAGGGTTGGACTAAATTGTGCTCTCTATTACATGAGCAGAATATGGTGGAATGGGGAAAACATGTTCTTTGGTTTCCATACACCTTTTAACAGAATTGCCAGTCCATGAACCTCAATTGTGGAATGTGCCTGTAGTATTGAGATGGTCCTGATTTTCCAAAAAGCTTTGCAATGCAACATTATAATTTCTACACAACTTTCACAGAGAAGAGTTATTGGATTTCACCCTGGAACTCTTTACAGGCACAGGAAAAAAGAGCCTTACCCTACAATAGTTTTGTAGTTCAAACCCTCATCTCTGCAGCAGGGAAGGGGAAGGCAGGAATCTGAAACTTGAGATGTCTGAGGCAGCTATGACAAGCTCTGAGCAGGAATCCTCCTTCCTGCTGCTCCAAAGTGGGTGGGTGTCAGACACTCTGGGCTTTTAGGCTCTTTTGTTTTATTTTGTCTGTGAAGCATCTTCAAAGACATTAGTTTCATCCAGATAGATCAGAGGAAATGAAGTGAAATATTTTTTCAACCTCTTCCCTTACCCTCTGTCCTACTCAAAACTAATAATTTTGGAGGGCAAAATTATAGCTTGGGTACCTATTATTAAATACCTCATAAGTAGTACTGGGTAATGTCTTTTAAGAAGAAATTTAACCCATGAACATAATTTTCAAAATGTTTTGTGCTGTTATGGCTATTGAATGCTATAACACTACTGACTACCTAGAAGTTTCACTCAAGATAAGTATTTCTTTGGGCTACACAAATACATTCAAAGGTGCATCCTCTGTCAAAAAAACTGTTGTGTTTTTTGCACGTAAAATGACAGGAACAAAATATCCTCTCAAGTCAAACTCAGAGAATATTTGTGTGGTCTCAGATTTGTGCAGTAACAGACAAGGGATTTCTTAAACTGGGAGGAAATGTTTAAATTTGGTACATCATTACTGAACATTTTAGCGAGGCAGCTATACTTTTATATTTTAGAATGGGAAAGGTCAGTTCCCTGAGGAATTAAGACCTTACCGTCCATTTCCCCATTTCATTAACTTTGCTTTCAAATTCAGGGGTACTTTCTAAAACTTCAGACCACAAATGTATCAGGGACTGCTAGAAAGAGCAGACAAAGCAGATAATATTAGGCAACCTCTGAGGTTCAGTGGATTCTGGATTCTTTGGATTCTTTTTTTATGGTCTTAGTTCTTCTCCTCCTGCAGACTTATCATTTCATCCTGTTGTATTTTCCCTAATTTTCCTCTTATCAGTTGTGAAGTGGGTTTCAAATGCAACCACATATAAATCACTTCAAATTCCAAGATCTCCATAAAAGTTCAGGGGACTAAGAGCCTGGAAACAGGCTTTACCAACAGGAATAAGAGCTGCTAGACCAAACCAGCTGTCTGCGTGGCCCATGAAATGAGCTGGAGTTCATGAGGACAGAAAGTTGAAATATGCAATACAAGTCTTGTTTATTTGTCTCCTGACAGTAATCCGAGAATGGAAATTTTCCCTTTTTCTTCTCTGCATCCCTCTAGTCTATTTGTTAGCTATGCAAAAAGCAACAATAGTAATATAGTTAAACAAAACATGCAAGTTGATTGATTTTCATTGTTTTGCAATATAAAAAATATATTAAAAAACTAAAATAGGGAAGAATATAGGGTAGAATTTCTAAAAACATAGATATGATTTAGAAGTCAAAATCCCATTCAGGAGAAAATTAGGTAAGTCAATCTGTTCTAATGTTTTGTTCCAGAGGGCATAGGACTGAAAGATCAAATAAAGAATTAGGTGGTTCTAGGCATCCATAAACAATACTCATATCTGTGGTTTAAAATTCTTCCCCTCTCACAGCCTATCTCATTTCTCCTTTTAATTTTGTCACCTTTGGAAAATTTATTCAGTACTCATGCGAAAGGCACATAAAAATGAAGAAAACATCTTTCTGATGCACTGAAAAGACTTTCACACAATGTTCTGATTCTCTCCCATTCCCCATCAACAAAGAGTAATTGATCATCTAACTATTTATTCCTGAGAATTTTCATTTCTTGTTCTGTTTCTCTGTGATATGTTCAGTAAATGAATGCTTAAAACAATTGCCATGGAGTTTTTACTATGGAGAAATAGGCCATTAAGTTTCAAATCAATGTGGATGATTACAATGTGAAACTAACCATTTTCTTTAAATTAATACTGGAAGTGAAAAGCTGTGGCAAAGAAATAAAATCAAGCTTCATTTTTAGACATACTCTCACCATTTCCATAGAACTTAGATGATTAACTTATGTAAGAAACTTAACACATTTCTGATTTTTCACTCAATGCCCCTTTCCTAAAACCCACTAAACTCAATGAAAAGATTTTTGATAACTCTCATAAAATCTGAATTGAGCCTTTGCTTATCCGTGTGTATATTCAAGTATATTTTCATAGCATCACTTCACCCTCATTTACAAGACCCAAAAGTCCTGAGAAACCACTTGGAAAGAGGACAGCCTTTGATGAGGAATCAGTGTGGTATGAGCCCTGACAAAGAATACCTGTGTCAGTCCACACCAGCAGCCACCAGCAGCATAAGCAATACCCACAGAAACTGCTGAAATCTCTTTTAATTTATGTCTATGTCAAACTAGAACAAGAAGAAATAGGGGTACAGTCATCACAGAGGGCATATTGCTTATCCAAAGGGAATATATGCAGGCTCTGTAAGGCAACTTATTAAAATAGTTAGTTAAAAACTGTCTTTATCTTGAAGAGCTTACAATCTAAGCAGAATAGACAGTGACAGAGCAGATAAATACAGGTACAGTGAAACGGCTTTGTCAAGGTTAGTGACAGCTGGAATTAGAAATCAAAGTATCCTAAATCCCAGCCATGGGGT
The DNA here is from genome assembly GCF_030463565.1 of Pelecanus crispus. Lineage (NCBI taxonomy): Eukaryota > Metazoa > Chordata > Aves > Pelecaniformes > Pelecanidae > Pelecanus > Pelecanus crispus. Next base: position 13,046,181 of record NC_134643.1, read on the forward strand.
TTCAGACCTGCTGAAGGATGTGTGTTGCATGTGACTCTAATGAAGTTTTAAAAATTATCATAAAGCAGATACTTGTTTATGAAAAATACCGCTTGCTGTAGCCTGGCTGCAATCAAATGCAGCTTTTTCATGGAAAGCCTATTTCTTTTCTGCCTCTTCCAAAAGAACTTAAGAAAGAGGCAGAAATCAAAAGGAATTTGATGAACAACTGGAAATTCTTCCCTGCTGTTGCAGCATACTATTCTGGTGTAGAACAAAGAAAAATAATAATAAAAAAACCCTGCAGAAAATGAAATGTATAGAGATTAGCTAATTTCGATTTATTGGACCTTACTTCTTTATAGCAACATAAAAAGACTGGCTTAATAGAGTAGAATGTGAGGGACAAAGATTCATAGTCAGTCATATAATACTGTGATACAACTTTTCTTTAATGATGTGTCTGGACATGTACTTGCTTTCTCTGACACAGCTCTGCTCATTTTTTTCTTAACCTTTATTGTCCCAAAGGCCAGATTAGATCAAACTATATCACATATCTGCAATACATAAAACAAACTATTAAATTCACAGAATTACACTTTCCAAACCTTATTATTTCTTATTGATTATTTCTTTAAAAAATGTTTTTACTGTGAATTTTTTTTTTTGCAGATGGAACATAGAGCTCAGGAAACTAAACAATAACACATTATAAGAGCCCTGACCATCAAGAAATCACAGCTTCCTGCAGCAGGAGGCTATAAGACAAAAAAATTTGAGCTGTTGGAATTGAGAACAGCAGTAAGGCAGAGAGGGAAAAAGAGCCACATCTCTGAGCTGCTGGTTCCGTGACTACAGCACAAGAGGCAGCTGATGCTGGTGCCAGCAGTTTCTCACACACATGGTATGAGTGTGAGCATGTATATGTGCGCATGTATGAGAATATGTCAGAAAGGCTGCCAAAACTCAATGCAGGAAGGCACACCTGAACAATATAAGAATGCCTTTTTCTACAATTACGAGTGCAATGAATGAAGAAGAACAAATTATTTGTCTGAACTTAGCTGTGACACACTCTGATACAGTTCCAAAAACACATCAATATTATCTCCTTTCAAGCCCTTTGGTTTTATTAACTCATAGGATGAGGTTTTTAATACTCTGGACGATAAGCCAAATTCTCTAACCAAAATTTAGCAATGAAAATAGGAAAGGATAAGTAAACTGCTATATTTCTGCTATTAGCAGCTGCACCATTCTCTGAGGATCATCAGAAGGGTCTCAGCTATTAAAAACACACAAGAGGTGCACAATGAGCACAATGCAGTCCTAAGTAACTCCAGGTGAGACATCGACTGTTATGTACAAAGCACAAGCAACAACTGTTGAGGCTATAACTATAAACACATAGATCTGAGGGCAAATGTCTTTTTCAGTTCATTCAGTGATAATGAAGCTTCCACTTGCTTGAACAATTAGCTTTTAATTTAAAGAAGGAACTTAACATTCGTCTAGTTTATAGATTCAGCGAGGATGTCTTGAAAAGAAACAGGCACAGAAAGGTGTAGCTTCATCTTACTTAACTTTAGACCTCTGCAATACTTAAATCTGAACTAGTTAGCCCCACCTCCTTAGTCAATGGAGAGAAATAGCCACTTTGAATGTCTATCTTGGACAACTATTTTAGGAAGGGATGAATCATGCCCTAGAAACATTTATTTTTCCTGAGCCTTCTCAACTGCTAATCTCTTGAGATAAGGGTCTTTTGTATGAGATTTTGACTCCTACTGGCATATGACATTGACATATGACTCCTAGTTTCCGTCCCAAGAAGGAATAGCCTGTGAACAAGTATAAAGAAGAGGTAAAAGGCAATCATTTAGAGTAATTCTGAGCATCACCAGAAGCCTGCAAATGGGTGAGTGATACAAGTGGCACAAAGGTAGAAAGACAGCATTGTGGACCATTGACTTTTCTGACCTTGGTGCAGAAACCTATGTGCTAAGGACTGATGGAATAAATCAGCATCAGTACAGTGTCTTTGTCATAGGATCATAGCATCATAGAATGGTTTGGGTTGGAAGGGACCTTAAAGATCATCTAGTTCCAACCCCCTGCCATGGGCAGGGACACCTTCCACTAGACCAGGTTGCTCAAAGCCCCATGCAATGTGGCCTTGAACACTTGCAGGGGTGGGGCATCCACAACTTCTCTGGGCAACCTAGTCCAGTGCCTCACCACATTCATAGTGAAGAATTTCTCCCTTCTATCTAGTCTAAATCTACCTCTAAAACCATTACCCCTTGTCCTATTATGTTACATGCCCTTGGAAAAAGTCCCTCTCCACCTTTCTTGAGGGCCCCCTTCAGGTACTTGAAGGCTGCAATAAGGTCTCCCCAGAGCCTCATCTTCTCCAGGCTGAACAACCCCAACTCTCTCAGCCTTTCCTCATAGGAGAGGTTCTCCAGCCCCTTGGTCATCTTTGTGGCCCTCCTCTGGACTCCCTCCAACAGGTCCATGTCCTTCTTATGTTGGGGGCCCCAGAGGTGAATGCAGTACTCCAGGTGGGGTCTCCCGAGAGTGGAGTAGAGGGGCAGAATCACCTCCCTCAAACTGCTGGCCACGCTTCTTTTGATGCAGCCCAGGATATGGTTGGCTTTCTGGGCTGCAAGTGCACATTGCCCGGTCATGTTGAGCTTTTCATCAATCAACACCCCCAAGTCCTTCTCCTCAGGGCTGCTCTCAATCCATTGTCCACTCAGCCTGTATTTGTGCTTGGGATTGCCCCTAGCCATGTTGAACTTTATGAGGTTTGCACAGGCTCACCTCTCAAGTCTGTCCAGGCATACTTCCCTCCAGTGTGTTGACCACACCACACAACTTGGTGAAATATTCCCTCACAAATCTTCATAACCTTCTGCAAACTTCAAACTTTATATCTCTGAAGTAAATTATTAGCTATCACTGTCAATGTTTCCCAGTTAATATAATGGAGATGAGGAACAGCTTTACCAACATCAAATAACGAATCTATATTAGAAATGAGAAATAGCATGTGAGTCTTCTTACCAGGTTTGATTTCAGACTGCTATTATTACTACAGTATTTTTCCACTTAATTCATCTAATACACTGTAATCCTTAAATTCAAATTGTTCATGCTTTCACAAAAATACTTTGCTTTGATGCATGGACTCATTGCATTACAGTAATAGGTAAATTGTTTAAGAACAGGCAGTGAAAGGAATTTGAACCAGTTTCTTTCTGTTCTTTCAAAAGGACCATATATACCACCTGCTCCAGGCTCCAGTGAAGTTCATAGAAAGACTCCCATTCATTTTAATGAGGGCTGACTCAGTCCTGTGGTTCTACTAATTTAAACCAACTATAAATGAGTCCCCTGGTTTTTTAAATAAATGACATGATATTACCAGGAATAAGCATATGTTCAGTAATACTTTATTTTTCTTTTATTACTGACTTGACATCTTTTCTTATTCCCACCAAACAGCTGTAGGAGGTGAAGAATAAAATGTATTCCCTGAAGAAAATATAAAATCTTATCTTCGGAGTCTTGGCCATATTCACAAACTTAGGTGGTGGCTGCTTGCCAATCTAAACTCTCCTTCAGAGCTGATGAGTTACAGTGTTCTGCAGTGGGTTATGGTCAGCTACTGCTCCTAGCTTAGATAGTTGGAGCAATGATAAAAGGTGTCACCAGTCATCAGTCATACCTCAGCTGTACCTAGAGGTGAGACCAAAGTGTTTGTATTGCTGCCATGTGTGCAATGAAAGAGTTCAGAGGCGGAGCAGAAACAAAACCATAGTTGATATCAGTTGCTGAAATAGTGATGCAGAAACCCACCTGTTAGCTAAATCCTCAGCTGATATAAACTGGCCTAGGTCCAATGAATTGAACTGGTGTCATGTCGGTGGATATCAGCTGCAGAAATGGTCCGTTGTCACTGCACACTGCATGGCTTCAGGTTCAGACTGTGCCTGCTGTTAGACTCATGCAACCACAAAGTGGCTTTACGGCTCCACTTTGCCCTCTGGGCTCCAACTACCATCACCACAAGAATGCAACATAATGCTTGCTGGCTTCACTGAAGACATGCTTCCACCATATATTTATTATCTTAGTAACTAAAAGGTATTCTGTGTTATATATGTCCATTCAGATGTAAGCTTATGTAGGCATACTTTTGGGAAGCAATGATCCATATTTATCAGCACTGAAGACATGAAAACAGGTACATTGTGGAGAGTATGAAACATCTACTTCAGTTCCTCTTAGACCTTCAGTAGGTTATTCAACAAAGAACAGGTGAAGAGTGTCAAATGAGCACTCCAGAGCTGGTTAATGGCACGATTGCTACCTTGCCGCGGGCGCACTGTGGGCACTGTGCAGCATTTTGGAAGGCTTTGCTCCCTCTCATCCCCACGAATAATAGAGACAGCAGAGGTCCTGGCAGCAGTACATTATCTCAGCCACACATTTATTTAATAGATTGGAAAACCTGCTGAGTTTGGAAGAGTAAGACTGATACTTAGGGCAACTTTTTATTTCATCTCTTCATTATTTCTTTATGGATATCTTGGATCAGTTGCTGAGCTCTGTTCACTTCTGAGAATCATCACTTCCTTCCTCACTTTCTGAATTTCACCAAATGCTGTAATGTACTATATTAAAAAACAAACAAGCAGAGGGACTCAGAAATTGTTGTTAATAGTTGCTTTTCAGACTTTTTTTTTAGCACTTTATGTTTCAAGACAGGATTTCAGAGCTGATTAACTGCTTTTGCTATTGTCGCAACCATTATTTCTGTAGGCAGCTCTCCAATATCAGTGCATCTAGTTTGAAGCTGACTCAAAGGATGCAGAAGCATTTATTTGTGTCCACCTCTTCTGGTATCTAGTGAAGTTAAAGCAAAGCCTTACACTACTGTCAAAGGCCCTGAGTTTGAGCTTACTGAGCCAGTAAGAGAGCCATTAGGTGTGTCTTACCTGACAGTAGTTCTGCATGCTTTTCAAGGGGAATAATATTTTGACTGCTTATTAATAAATGCTGTTGTTTGAGATATAAATATAATGGACACTATGACAACTGGTGAAAAACACTACATCTTATGGCTTGAGTGATTTATTTGCCAAAATTTCTGTTCAACACTTAGTAAATATACTGCAGATAATTAGTATTTCATGTTATTAACATCCCCATGTTTTCATAATAATGCTGTTTTATTTTAATAGTCTTTTCCCATAAGGCTGCTTATGTGATTGTGATTCATTATAGCCATAAAAACATTTGTTTTTTATCTGAGGAGTGCAGAAATCAAAACTTGCATGCAAATATAAGATAAAAGTTGAGGAGCACAAGAGACATAGAAGAGAGAGGTATTGATCTTGCATTAATAAGAACCAAACAGCACAAGTAGGACAGTTACACATCACTAAGTGTCTCATCACCATACTGAGGTCTGTAGCACAAGTCCATATATTTATAAACTTCTTTGGTCATCTCTGCCCAGTCCCCTTCCTCAAGGTGAGCCGCATGTGCAAGGCGTGGGCACAGATTTCATGTTGCAGAGAATTGTATTAAACATTTATCCCAACTTGTGCAATTTGCCTCTGAATTAGTCCTGAAGAAAAACCTTGGAGTTTTTTGGTATTCTATGCAAAACCTTGCAGAACTAAGGTCACAGCATTTACATGTATATACACATATACTAGAGGCAGGCTGGAAATGTTTACATTGCAACATTGCGACACAGACCTTTGGGTACAGCTGGCACTCACTGCACTTGCTCTTCAATGTAGTTCCCACTTCTACTCATGCCTGTAGGTTTGTATTTTGGCCTTTAGTCTGTAGCCCCCAAAGAAGCTATGTCTGCCAAGAAATTATGTGCTTAAACTGAAGTACGAGATATTAAGGCAAGGTGTAATGACAATATTTAATGCTAAAACAGGTGAAGCACTCATTGGCTGAGGAGGTTGTGGAAGCTCCATTGCTGGCTATTCCTGAGGACAGACTAGATTAATGTGACATAGATGATCCTGCTTAGGTCCAAAGACCCAACTGATGAGTTGGGCTGTTTCTCTTCACCATCTGTAAAGGAAACCTAGGTTAGTAGGTGTCTATGAACATTGATATTGCAGGTGCATACAGGAAAGGAGATGTATCTCTTTAAGAGTGACCAATTTGATTGCTTTTGTCTAAGTAGAAATACATTTGCATGTATCTCCTGTATTGTAGGAATGTGGATTTCCAAGGCACTGCAGGCATTCACTCAACTGCCAAATTCAAACACATGGCAAGTTTGGAATTAAATGCTGACTGCAGCTTAAAATACATATCTGCATGAAGTCTACACAGTAGTTTGCATATCTATTTGCTGCAGCACAGCAATTCTACTGTTCCTTCCTTGGCAAATGCTCTAAGTCACTGTGAAATATTATAGTGTGACTTGCTTTTTAGAATGGCAACTTCAGAAATCTCAATTCTGAACTGTCTGAATGTTTGTTGCAGTAACAACAGAATCAGGTCTCACCTGAAAAATTTGCAACACTCTTCCTTGCAGTATCATGGGATGCTTCAAACCTCTAACTTCTGCATGTTCAAAAGCAAAATTGAAGAACTCTAAAAAACATCCTGGCTTTTCTGGACTTTTCAGGCTATGCATTTTGAATTTTAATCTGGAAATGAGACTGAAAGATATATTCTTCTGGGTGCTTTGGTCGCTCTTATTCAAAATCTTGTCATAACACCAGCTATAGTCACTGCCTACTTTAATTATTAGAAGAATGGTGCTTGTTAAAACAATAAAATTTTAACTGAAATGTGTATTCACAACCATGACCTAGGAAAAGATCTTCAGGACTGCTTGCTGCTTCTGGCAAGACTACACTGGAAATTTGTATCAAGTAACATGATAATGAGCCTGCTGCTACAAAAATAACCCTCTTGGTTATTAATAATAAATAGGGTTGGACACTGATTAATTCATGACACATTATTAAAAGCATTTTATGAATTAGAGTCAGAAAAAAATGAATGTTTATGATTAATGAGTTCTTCTTTTGAATCATTTCCAAAATCAATATATAAATCTTTAAACTTCCTATGTCTAATGCAAAGCACATCACGCTGGCCAACAGCACCTACTGGTCTCTTAATCCAGGGACTGCTGCGCAGGCCCCCAGGTTGGTCTGGCTGGAAAGTACCTGTCCTGCTGCCAAAGGTACCACTGAACTCTGATCTTCCTTGTTTTTCAAGAAAGCTGAGACAGCACAACAAAAAAGAACAGTAGAACATGTTGTAGGATCAGATCAAGGGGAATGCATTTGATTTTAATCTGTCCACTTGACCTTCAGATTCATTCCAGCTTTTCTTTTAGATAGTGTTCACTGCTCATTGTAGCTGTAAGTTCAAAACTTGCTACCTCAGCTTCTGGTCCAACTCTGTCTGAAGAAACAAAAATCCTATTAACCTTTATAGAAAGAGGGTCATGACCCATGTGATCACTTAGCAGTGTTACCTCTTTCCTCTAAAAAACAGAATGGCCAGAAGGCTAGCAAAAAAGCAAGATTTTTTTTCCTAAAGGAAGAGTAAAAAGAATTCACAGCACTCCCCCCAGGGCTTAATGAAGGAAGGCTGCTGGGAAGGTTTATTGACTTTTGCATACAGAATCCCAGAGAGATCCTCAGGAATGACTCTGTTCCCCCTCCAGTAGCAATGAGTCCAACCTGCTCCCAAACACATCTCCAATGGTAGAAGCTCTGCAAGAAATCTATTCCACTCTTTGCTATATTACCATGAAAATCCTTCCCCTAACACCCAACCTACATATGATTCTTATTCTTCAGGGACATGGCGAATAGCTTTCCTCTTTGCAGCAGCTTTTTATATATTTAAAGAGTGTTAACAGAATCTCTCAATTTTTACTACATCTCCATTATATCTCCATTATGCTAAACAGTTCTACTTTATTCAGCATCTCCTTGCAGGTTATGTGTCCTGGATCTATGATTGCTTACATTTCTATGTATTCCTCTCACACTTTTTGCTACTTTCTGTAGCAGAAGTGAAGAGCTAACTACGTGCAGAGTAATCTAGACAGTTATGAGTTTTTCATACTCACATCTTAAAAGAAGCTGATAAACTATATGAATGCTACAAAAGTTAATACTAATTTTTATTTTTTTTAATGAGAAGCAAATTAATACCAAGTGACTAAAGTTTTAGATAAAGAGGAGTCAACAAGATAATGTATTTGAATCATCAGAAAAATGTCTTTAGAATAAAAGGCAAAGAATTTTTCATGGATGAAGAGCTGGATAGGAAACAGAAAATAAATTCTAAAAATTCAAAAAAATCATAGCAAAGTCCATCATGACTCTGTATTGAGTCCAGTATTGTACTTATCAGCTAACTAGAAGGAGAACATGGAAACTATTTGAAAAATACCGTGTTAAAGAGCGTTATCTGAGATAATCAGATCTCCTACCAGGCATTTCTTCTGTAGTACATAACAAGAAGAATAGCAGCATGAACAACACTAATTTCTCCAATTTTTCTTCTTAGGTCAGTTTTTCAAGATCCCTGGTCATGTTTGTTTTTCCCCTCTAGACTCTCTACAACTTTCCTTACTATTCATTATGTTTAGTAGGTAAACTGATAGGTTTACTGATAGGTAAACCCTCCATGAATTTAACCGATCCCATTTGGTCTCCACAGTGCATTATGTCAATATGTTCCACAGTTCAGTGATGTACTCTCTGAAAAAGGCTTTCCTTTTATTGTTTTAAACCTATTACACATTATTTTCTTGGCTGCTCTGCTGTTGTTGGATTGTGAGAAACAGTGAATAATCAATTCCTACTCACTTTTTTCAGGAATTTATAGACTTTTATCCAAACTGCCTAAATCATCTCTTTTCCAATCTAATTGTTCTGCTCTATTAGTCATCTTCTTTTATAGCAGTTGTTTGAACTTTTGATCAGCTTTGTTCTACTAAATCCTCTCTGAGATGAAGTGACCAGGAGTCCACAAAGCATTCATGGCCAGTCATGATTTTTCTTCATAAAGTCATGCTTGGCTACTACTTGCCTTGCCATATTCTACAGAAAATATATAGATTTTTTATGTGATCCTGTATTTTTCCAAGTGCTGAAGTTAAAATAATGTCTAGATAATACTTTGGTTTTTCTTTTGCTGTATTTGAAAGAGAAGAACTAAGTCTTAGTGTGTGAAACCTTATTGTGATGTCTCCCATTTAACATCTTACAGTTCAAATTCTCAACCATCTCAAATGTCTACTAAACATAAGTACTCTTTAATATATTTTTTGTACAGCTTGAGTTTACATTTTTTTCTGTCCTAATTGTATCAGCTGTCTGACCACAGCTGACTTTGTTTTGTGAAGACTGCTGTTAAAAAAAACACTTGTGCCACCTTGATATATTGATGTGTTTATCTTCCCCACTCAGTAGCTGACCAAATCTTCCCTGGGTTCTTCCTTTTTCTCTTAAGGCACTTACAGAATATTTTCTTGTCCATCTTAATGCCCCTTGCAAGCCATACCTCATTTTGCACTTTTTTGTGCTTTCTGCTATTGTCGAAGGATGCTTATCTCTACTTATCTGTCCTTAGCACTTGGCTTAATTTGCCTGTCTTTAGACTTCCTTCCTGTATTGTCACAGCAGTCTCTTACTGCTTTTCATCCTCTGCATTTGCATAGTTTGTGGTTGTGCCTATACTATAATTTTCTTAAGCAATTATTCCTTTTTATACAGATTTGTTTTGAATAGCAATGCTCTGAGTTTAATGATGCCTTCACAATGCGGGGACTGGACAGACAGCCTTGGTGTCAAGGATTTCCTTCCTCAGCAGACTTCTGTTTTGTTGAAGGACCCCGATGACATTATAACTTGTATTTCAGACTTGTATGTCTGATTTCACTGCCTACTCACAGAAAACTGTATCTAGCTCATCTTTGCAGCAAATTTGTCTATAGAGGATCCCTGCCATGGCAATTGCCTTTATTACTGTTTAAAGAAATCCTGTAAGTACATCTATCTATGTGTTCAGGATCTCAGAGCTTACATATAAAACTTTGATATACATGGCAACACATTTTTTTTTCCTGTAAAAGATGCATATTTTGATACTAATATTCTGATCATGTAAATAATCCTTTTGCAAGACATAAGAGAGCAAATAATGTGAACAATTTGACTGCCCCAGGGGTGGAAACACAGCCCTACCATTTGCCATGGACTGATCCAGACTGCACTGGAACAGGGTGAAGCCCCAGAACATCTGCAATATATTGATGACATCATCATGTCGGGCAATACAGCAGAAGAAGTCTTTGAGAAAGGGAAGAAAATAGTCCAAATCTTTCTGAAAGCAAGTTTTGCCATAAAACAAAAAAAAGTCAAGGGACCTGCACAGGAGATCCATTTTTTAGGAATAAAATGGCAAAATGGATGTCATCAGATCCCAATGTATGTGATCAACAAAATAACAGCTATGTCCCCACCAACTAGCAAAAAGAAAACAAGCTTTCTTAGTCATTTTGAGTTTTTGGAGAATGCATATTCCAAATTACAATCTGATTGTAAGCCCTCTCTATCAAGTGACCTGGAGGATGAACAATTTCAAATGGGGCCCTGAGCAGCAACAAGCCTTTGAACAAATTAAACGGGAGATAGTTTGTGCAGTAGCCCTTGGGCCAGTCCGGGCAGGGCAGGATATTAAAAATGTGCTCTACACTGCAGCCGGGGAGAATGGCCCTACCTGGAGCCTCTGGCAGAAAGCACCAGGGGAGACTCGAGGTCGACCCCTAGGGTTTTGGAGTCAGGCATACATAGGATCCAAGACCCACTATACTCCAACTGAGAAAGAGATACTGGCAGCATATGAAGGGGTTCGAGCTGCTTCAGAAGTGGTTGGTACTGAAGCACAGCTCCTGCTGGCACCCCGACTGCTGGTGCTGGGCTGGATGTTCAAAGGGAGGGTCCCCTCTACACATCATGCAACTGACGCTACACAGGGTAAGTGGGTCACACTGATCGCACAATGGGCTCAGATAGGAAACCCCAGTCACCCAGGAATCTTGGAAGTGATCATGGACTGGCCAGAAGGCAAAGATTTCAGAATATCGCCAGAAGAGGAGGTGACACGTGCTGAGGAGGCCCCACTATATAATAAACTGCCAGAAAATGAGAAACAATATGCCCTGTTCATTGATGGGTCCTGTCATATTGTAGGAAAGCATTGGAGATGGAAAGCTACTGTATGGGGTCCTATATGACAAGTTGTAGAAACTACTGAAGGACAAGGTCAATTGAGCCAATTTGCAGATGTGAAAGCTATCCAGCTGGCTTTAGACATTGCTGAACCAGAAAAGTGGCCAGTACTTTATCTCTATACTGACTCATGGATGGTGGCAAATGCCCTGTGGGGATGGCTGCAGTAATGGAAGCAGAGCAACTGGCAGTGCACAGGCAAACCCATCTGGGCTGCCACGTTGTGGCAAGATATTGCTGCCTGGGTAGAGAAGCTGGTTGTAAAAGTATGTCACATAGATGCTCACGTGCCCAGGAGTCGGGCTGCTGGGCCCAAGGGCTACTGCATGAACTGGCTTCAGCATACAACAGTCCAACACCACACACCATCTCTCCTGCCATGAAGGACTACAATGACAGGTGGAACCCAAAGTCATGGACTAAATTAACTCAATGGACATTTTATAGGGATGGCCCATAGACCAAGGGAATGATATATGTGTGTATATATTAAAAGACAGGAAAAGCAGTGGTGATTAATTTAAATGTATTGGAAAGTATGGGACCTGGCATGATGTAGATATAGAAGAAGGGGTGGACACTGTCCTGGTCTCAGCTGGGACAGAGTTAATTTTCTTCTTAGTAGCTGGCACAGTGCTGTGTTTTGGATTTAGGATGAGAATAGTGTGATAACACACTGATGTTTCAGTTGTTGCTAAAAAGTGTTTATACTAAGTCAAGGACTTTTCAGCTTCCCACACCCTGCCAGAGAGGAGGTGCACAAGAAGCCGGGAGGGGGCACAGCCAGGACAGCTGACCCAAACTGGCCAAAGGGCTATTCCATACCATATGGCATCATGCTCGGTATAGAAACTGGGGGGGTTGGCCGGGTGGCAGTGATTGCTGCTCAGGGACTGGCTGGGCGTCAGTCAGCGGGTGGTGAGTGGTTGCATCACTTGTTTTTCCTCAGATTTATTTCTCTCTCTTTTTGTTATTTTCCTTTTCATTTCAATTTATTGTTATTGTTGCTATTGCTATTATTATTCATTTCAATTAATGAACTGTTCTTATCTCAACCCATAAGTGGTCTCACTTTTACTCTTCCAATTCTCTCCCCCATCCCACTGAAGGGGGGAGTGAGCGAGCAGCTGTGGGGTGCTTGGTTGCCGGCCAGAGTTAAACCACAACAACAATATAAAGACTTTGTAAAAAAGCAGGAGTGTGGACGTATACATGGAATATTGACAATATTTGCTGCCTCCCTTGAAGTAGTGTATTGTAAAAATAATAAGAATTCTAGAAAGAACAAGGGAAATGAAACTGTGCAACATTACACATAGGGTCTCTAACTCCCAGACTTTGATAACAAAAATATAATTTGTGTGTGTATAAGGTACTATAGAGGGGGCTTCTCACTGGTTTCACTAAGATACCAGAACTTCACAGAGCTACCAAAAGGCTATTCACAGATGTTACAGCATACATACAGCTTGAGGGAGGTGATTCTGCCCCTCTGCTGTGCTCTGGTGAGACCCCACCTGGAGTACTGCGTCCAGTGCTGGGGCCCTCAGCACAAGGACATGGACCAGAGGAGGACCACAAAAATGATGCGAGGGCTGGAGCACCTCTCCTATGAGGCCAGGCTGAGAGAGTTGGGGTTGTTCAGCCTGGAGAAGAGAAGGCTGCGAGGAGACCTTATTGCGGCCTTCCAGTACTTAAAGGCGGCCTATAGGAAGGATGGGGACAACCTTTTTAGGAAGGCCTGTTGTGACAAGACAAGGAGTAATGGATTTAAACTAAAGAAGAATAGATTTAGATTGGCTATAAGGAAGAAATTTTTTACAATGGGGATGATGAAGCACTGGAACAGGTTGCCCGGAGTGGTAGTGGAGGCCCCATCCCTAGGAACATTCCAGGCCAGGTTGGACGGGGCTCTGAGCAACCTGATGTGGTTAAAGCTGTCCCTGCTCACTGCAGGGGGGTTGGGCTGGGTGACCTCTAAAGGTCCCTTCCAACCCAAAGAATTCTGTGATTCTATGATTCTATACAAAGTCCATTGGCCCCTTGTAAACCATCACATTGCAAAGAACTGCAGCATCTCAGTGTCTAGTCAATGGGAGTCCGAGAGTCATTACATTTCTGCATGGACCATTCTCTTGAACCTTACAGCAGAACTCAGCTGTTGAAGTCAATCACCTCATTAATTTTATTCATGTGATAAATATTGGTTTTCCCATATCTACCAGTCAGATCTGGGATAATCCTTCAGGAAGCTGAATTCAACTAATATCAACAATGCCATTATCCTGGTTTCAGCTGGGATAGAGTTAATTTTCTTCCTAGTAGCAGGCACAGTGCTATGTTTTGGATTTAGGATTAGAAGAATGTTGATAACACACTGATGTTTTAGTTGTTGCTAAGTACTGCTTACACTAGTCAAGGACTTTTCAGCTCCCCATGCTCTGCCAGGTGCACAAGAAGCTGGGAGGGGGTACAGCCAGAATAGTTGACCCAAACTGACCAAAGGGCTATTCCATACCATATGGTATCATGCTCAGTATAGAAACTGGGGGGGGGGGGGGGGGGTTGGCCAGGGAGCAGTGATCGCTGCTCAGGAGCTGTCTGGGTATCGGTCGGCGGGTGGTGAGCAATTGCATTGTGCATCACTTGCTTTGTATATTGTTATTATTATTATCATTATTATATTGTTATTATTATAATTACAATTTTACTTTATTTCAATTATTAAACTGTTCTTCTCTCAACCCAGGATTGTTTCTCACTTTTACTCCTGCAATTCTCTCCCCCATCCCACTGGGGTAGGGGGAGTGAGTGAGCAGCTGCGTGGTGCTTAGTTGCTGGCTGGGGCTAAACCATGACAGCCATATATTCAAGTTCGGGCCATTCAGCTAAACTTATAAATGGTATTACCTTTAAAAGCCACTGCTCTATTCGATTACTGTCCTGGCTTTGTTGGGAATGTGTCATCATTGCCATTATTCAAGTTCATTCTCTATTCTTTGTGAGACTTCTATAGCCTTTGTTAAAAGTCCTCTCATTTTTATGAGTGCATATCAACTGTTCTGCTTCACTATCTTTATAGTATGTCACTTACAATAGTGTTGGGACTTTTTGTATCAGCATTTTGATGAACTGCCTGTAAAATTCTGATGTTGTCTTCATATTTTTTATGTACAGAAACTTCTTGATTACATTTCAAAAATAACATAAATGTTAAAATCTATCCTGAAGCTAGTGCTTTGTATTTTTTTGTTCAATTTTTAGCGTCAGAAATAAATCATGAAATTATTTGACAGTTATCTCTTTAACACAATGCTCATATTTGGTATAAAGACAGCTTTTCTTTCATTTTTTTCAATATCTTTTCTCTGTTAACATCTGTATAACGTTTTTTCTCCTTTAGAAACTTTTCAAAAACAAAGTAAATGTTTGTCCTTAAGCAATTCACATTCTAGGTTACAGTTAGTGGAAATAAAGCAGGAAAAAAAACCCTAACAACTTTATAAAAATGTAACAAAATTCAAAACATAAATAATATCAGGTGAAAAAGGAAATCCAAAAGTGATCCACAATTAAAATTCATCTATAAAAAAGAGAGGGAATGCTATTTTATTTCTTGATTAGCTAAGTTGCTTTTTTGGATGCGATGTTCTGTGTCAGCATTTCAGGAAATTTTTATAGGAGTGTGAGCCCAAAGTATATTATAAATACTTTTAGCTTCTAACGTGAAGGTCTTAATAATAAACTTTCTTTTTCAAAGGAAAAGTCCAGTGTCTGCTATTGTATGAGTTCAATTTCTAATAAGCCCTTCAGCATTAATGGAGAAGAGAATCGTATTCCATATTAATGGATTCCAGAAGTGTTATTTGATGAGAAATGTACAAGTAGTTTTATCTTTTGGGTATAGTAGCTGAATTTATTTGCCTTGGCATGTAAAGAACCAAAATCTGCTGGTAGCCTCAGTGTATTAAATGACATCAGTACTAAACGCAATAATCTGGGAGCATCCAGGAAAGTCCAGGGTTACCAACAGAAGCAGAAGAAGATAAGATTTTTTTCTCCACACCACATAGCTGCAGATGGCTTCCTTATTATTATAAATATTTTTTTTGAGGACTTGCACAGCCCTGTTGAAAGGCAGGAAATAGAACAATCTTGACAGTGCATATTTCTAAGGGTGCATTTAAAGGAACAAGTAAGAGTATCTCAGCTACATACCAGTGGGCAGCTCTGAACTGCACACAGTGTTTTCATGCCATGGGATTCAGGCAAACCTTTCCATCCTTAAAGATAAACCAGGAAAAAAACCAATAACCATGTAAATCAATCACACCAAACAGGAACCCCTATCTCCTTTTCTCACACCAACTTTGATGTAGCTTCCTTAAACTTGCTAAAGGATAAATTTAGCTTATTCCATGTTATCAAATGTGTTTATTCATTTTTACACCTGTTTAAAGGTTAGAGACCCATTTACCGGTAGCATTATTTTAAATTACTTTTTTTCTAAAACTGCTTTATATCAAAGGACCAATTTATAAATTGTTGCATTTATTCATCTAAAAAATGGATTAAATTGTATTTATATTGCCATTGCATTGAGTTGGTTTGGGTTTTCATTTTTTTCCCCCAGACTGTCATGTTCCAGCTTATATAGGTAAGTCTATTTTAAGCAGTTTCTTCATTCAAATATGTTGTTTTGCTTTTAACTGCCACTGCAAGTGCTGCAGCTGCTGAGGTTTTATGCTCAGCCAACTATATGCAGTCACAGATTCTCATTTCTACATGAAAGCATTTATACAGATTGTCAAAACTCTCTGTTCTGCAGTTCCTCATAGACCCATCTGCGTATCTAATGCATATAGTCCCCAGTTTACATCATTTAACTTTGGAAAAGCCCTCTTTATTTTTTGCCATATCAGATAATATATTTTGTTCCTTTGTAACACTTCATTTAACAAACAGAATTAACCTCTGGAACTGGGCTGTGCGTGGCCCTAGCCCGGCAACACTGGAGTGCTTGGGGGATGTCTCTGCTGTAGCACTGCAGTTTCAAAGGTAGCAAGTGGGATGGTTGCTGACTCCCCCTTCTCTCTGGGAGGAATAAAGGGAACCAAAAAACAAAGTTATGAACCAGGAAAAACTAACTGCAGGTAACAGAGTATTTGGTGACCAAGGTTCAGAAGGGAGCACACTGTAGCCTTTCCACATCTGTACTGGTCAAAGAGAAGGGAGAGACTGAGGCAGGCACTGATGGTACCATGATAGTGTCTGCATTCACCACCAAGGGCAGCACAAACCAGCTCTGGTCCAGAAACCATTTAGACACACAGCTGGACACCCATGCAACCTGTGGCCACCAGATCAGACAAACCCTGCAGTCACCTGGCTCTGAGCACAGGGAAAACGAATGGCTGCCTGTTTGCATTTGACCATGATGTGCCAGGAATGTGAGACCAACCAAATGCATAGGCTGTGTTTCGCTGCTGCTTTATTATAACTTAGAATGTCATAAAATGTCTTAGAATTGTTTAGGTTGGAAAAGACCTTTAAGATCATCCAGTCCAACCATTACCTAACATTACCAAGTCCACACTAAACCAATTAAGGGTAGACTAGACTAAACCATGTCCCAGAGTGCCACGTCTACCCATTTTTTGAACACTTCCAGGGATGGTGACTCCACCACCTCTCTGGGCAGCCTGTTCCAATGCTTGACAATGCTTTCCGTGAAGAAAGTTTTCCTAATATCCAACCTAAAACTCCCCTGGCGCAGCTTAAGCCCATTTCCTCTCGTCCTATCGCTAACTACTTGGGAGAAGAGACCAACACCCACCCCACTACAACCTCCTTTCAGGGAGTTGTAGAGAGCAATAAGGTCTCCCCTCAGCCTCCTCTTCTCCAGGCTAAACAACCCCAGTTCCCTCAGCCACTCTTCATAAGGCCTGTGCTCCAGACCCTTCACCAGCTTTGTTGCCCTTCTCTGAACACGCTCCAGCACCTCAATGTCTTTCTTGTATTGGGGGGCCCAAAACTGGACACAGTATTCCAGGTGCAGCCTCACCGGTGCTGAGTACAGGGGGACAATCACCTCCCTGCTCCTGCTGGCCACACTATTCCTGATACAAGCCAGGATGCTGTTGGCCTTCTTGGCCACCTGGGCACACTGCTGGCTCATGTTCAGCTGGCTGTCAACCAACACCCCCAGGTCCTTCTCTGCCAGGCAGCTTTCCAGCCACTCTTCCCCAAGCCTGTAGCATTGCATGAGGTTGTTGTGACCCAAGTCCAGGACCCGGCCCTTGGCCTTGTTGAACCTCATACAGTTGGCCTCAGCCCATTGGTCCAGCCTGTCCAGGTCCCTCTGCAGGGCCATCCTACCCTCCAGCAGATCGACACTCCCACCCAGTGTGGTGTCATCTGCAAACTTACTGAGGGTGCACTCAATCCCCTCATCCAGATCATTGATAAAGATATTAAACAAGGCTGGCGCCAAAACAGAGCCCTGGGGAACACCGCTCGTGACCGGCCACCAGCTGGACTTAACTCCATTCACCACTACTCTCTGGGCTCGGCCACCCAACCAATTTTTTACCCAATGAAGAGTATGCCCGTCCAAGCCATGAGCTGCCAGCTTCCTTAGGAGAATGCTGTGGGAAACTGTGTCAAAGTCTTTGCTAAAGTCCAGGTGAATTATGTCCACAGCCTTTCCTCCTTCCACCAGGCAGGTCACCAGGTCATAAAAGGAGATCATGCTGGTCAAGAAGGAGATCAGGTTGGTCAAGAAGGAGATCAGGTTGGTCATATTGACAGCATTGCATTGGGATATAGTCACCCTGTATAACGCTCCAACATGGTGACTATGTGCTGACCTGCTATAGAGGTAAACCCTCTCAACAACAGGGCTTGCGGCAAGTGTCTACACGCTCACCTTTCTTCCAAAACCCATCAGAACTGATTCACTCAGAAATCCTATTTCTAAAGTCAAGTTACAACTGTTCAGGTTAACGACCTTTTGTGAGCAAGACTGTGCCTTTTTGCATCAGTATCAGAAGCCTACCTTGTGTTTATCATTTCCCAAGCATGGGTGAGAAGCAGCTGCTCAGACATTCTCTGCAGGAGCCCCACCACCCAGCAACTCCCTTTCCTCTGTGGCTCACCCTGGCCCTGGTGACCTGCAGGCCTGCAAACCTCATTTTCTGTCCCAAGGCTTCTTTAAATAGGGGAGGGAAGTGCAGGAAATTAGAAGGGTGGGAAATGTTGGAAGCAATTGTGTATTTGAGCTCTTGAATTGCTGAGCTTGCTGGTAAGAAAGTACATTGAGCTGAACTTTTGTTACGTTTTGGTATTCATTTTTCTGTGTTTTTAGCAATATCTTGCGTTTCAATATATGCTTTTTTTTTAATGTGTATATGAATTAATGAATAAAATGAAATATTCAGGCTGATATTACTTTCAGCTCTCTGGTTTATGCAAGTTTTGCCAGCTGATATACAGCACGAAACACATGAGTAAAGGATAGCAACATTTTTCTCCCCACCCATTTTATAACATACAAATTTATAGTTTTATTTCTTGATCTATATTTGCGGTCATGCTGCGATTAACACACAGTCCTGGGGAGGCAGAACAGTATTCATATATATTTAGCAGGCCCCATTTAAGTTAATATAAAATCACTGTTCCTTGAGATTACATTGGAAAGAAGTTTTACTGCGAATGTGAAGGAATGAAGGCACTATTGTGATGGGCAG
The DNA here is from genome assembly GCF_030463565.1 of Pelecanus crispus. Taxonomy (NCBI): domain Eukaryota; kingdom Metazoa; phylum Chordata; class Aves; order Pelecaniformes; family Pelecanidae; genus Pelecanus; species Pelecanus crispus. Next base: position 13,065,226 of record NC_134643.1, read on the forward strand.
AAAGCAGCATACATAGTTATTTCTAGATAATCAGATAGTTATCCTAATATATAATCTCATTAAAATATCAAAGCAAGTCCATTGAGGCTCCTGAGAAGTAATGTCGTGATGCCATCAAAATGTGAGATTACTGAAAAAGCACCACATGACTTTGCCAATGAAGCTCATTTCCATGCACAATAGCGTGGAGCTGCCATGCCAAATGGTGTTACTGATGGTTTTTTGGCCTTTGTGGACTTTAGCTGTACAGATGCAGGTTTCTGCTACCAGATACGATATCTGTATGTACAGTTAAATTACATGTCCCATTTTTAATTGTATGCTATACCTTTTTTGACTATTTAAAAAAATGCTTTGTGCTGTGTATGCTTTTCAGCTTCACTGTGTCTGAATGTTTTATTGGAACATTACCTCAGCTTACTTGAGAATTACTGGCTAGTAAAAACACTAGTGAGGGAATTTAGATGTGGTGGGGTTTAAAGTTATTTTTCAAATAATGACCTATGGTGCAATTTGCTATTATTTTGTCTAATTATTCCTGTTTGAAGGCCATTAGTCATACTTTGCTACAGATTAACCTTGCCGATTTGAAGCACTTATAAAAAGAAACCTGTGATTTCAGAAGGGGAGCACACACCTTATGCATGTGCTGCACAGTAGCAATTATTTTCATAGAATCATAGAATTTTCATACATTCTCTGCTCTGGTTTTATTTCTGATTATTGAGTTGAATGGATTTTTGCTTAAAGATGATCTCTCAGTTTTAATGAGTCATATTTGTCATTTGTTCTTGAGCCATGATTGTCTTCTGTTAATATTCCAGCTATAGCAACAATTTAAGTATCTGCAGCCATTCACTGGCCACAACTTTTCTGCTTTCACAATAGCTCTGATCATATGAAATGCGTTTCCTTGAGGAGAATTCCAGTCTTTAAAAAAATCTTAGTTAAAACTCATGACTCAGGGTTTTTGCCAGGTTCAGATCTTGAGGGATACTGAGCCACATACCCTTGTTGATTCAGTAGCATGTGAGCCAGATCTGTAGTGTTCAAATTACTGTCTACAGATCTATAAACAACAAGTATTTGGTCCAAAAGACTAATTCATTGCATCTGCCTTAAATACTCAGGATTCCTATCCAAAAACAGGGAGATACCTCTCGGAAGGAAATTCCCCAAAGCTTTAAGATGGTACCTGTCTCTCTAGCCTATATAAAGCACATATTTCCTAACAGGGTGACTCAGCTTCACACACAGCCAGCAAGGAGCTGCCTAGAACCAGCACAAAAGGGAGCCCAAGAAGGGAGTGGTCTGAACCATACCCAGACACAGCCCTGCACAGGGCAACCCAAAGTTCAGACTTATAATACCAGACCATTAATTTAAATTGGTTTTCTCCAAACATGGAAGACAGAGGTAGCAATGCTTACCCATAAAAGCCGATCTGGTCTTCAATGCATTTTCAGCCGATGAGGGCTGGAGGCAAGCATGCTGGTGCTTACAGACATTGGCAAGTAACAGTTCTCTCTTATTCCCATGAAATTAATTACCTACAGACTTTCTAATCTCACTTCAGGTGACTAAAAAAAAATAGCCTGATTATGGATCCAAGTTATTTAAATGCTTTGGAAATAATTGCCATATGTCTACATGTATGTGCAAGCACTGATTTTGAACACATAATTTTCTTTCTTCCTTAATGTACCTAAATACTTTTGCTTTCCCATTCTCTGAGCAGACTGGGAGCTGTTTGCTGCAAAATCCAATTCTTTATTACATGAGACTGCAGCTAATTCAGGAACCATCTGTGTGTACTTATAACTTAAATCATTCCTTTCAATGTGCATTATATTGCACTTGTCAAAGTTCAATTTCGTCTCCAGTGGTGTTGCCTGTTTACCTAGTTTTGTTCTTTCCCAGCGGAGCTCATCGCATTCCTTCTGAGTTTGCACATAAATAATCTTGAGACAGCAGCATATTTTACAGGTTTTCTGCATTTTGGTGAATGACACAAAAAAGACATTTTCTGCACAGCTACGGTGCAAAGGATGCTGTACTGGAATTGCCGCCTGTCCTTCCACAGTGTTCCCTCTCACTGGGTTGCACACCACTGCCCCATGAAGCATACAACAGCAATACGGAATTTCCATCCTAAACACAGATGGAGGGTGGGGGAGAAGGATGTCCCACCTCAGCCTCCCTGATGCCCATGGATCCTAGTTCAGATCAGTGAGGAGGAGCAGGTGTCTGGTAGAACAGCAGATGACATTTTGAATAGTCCACTGAAGATTCATGTGATATACTGAGTATCTTCTGATGGATGACTTCTTTCAGCCAGAGTGTGACTATAGCAGAGAGAGAGAGATAATTAGCTGTATGTTAGCTGTCTTAGGTACCAAGAGCAAGGATGCCTGAGGCTTCAGTGCAGCTATATAACCGTTTGCCAAAGATTGTGTTGCTGTATTCTGCTATTGATATCTAAGCCAGCTGAACTTAAGGTACTGCAGGCGTATCAGCTGCAACTCTTATGCACAGGCATGTGAGTGCTCATTAACTTCCTTTCTGTACATTTGCTGTCTTTTTAGAGATGTCAATATCTCTTTATTAGGCCCAACCTCTCACAGAAGGAATAAAGGGCATATGTTTCTCATGAGGGATTAATCTCCCTGAACTCCAGTCCTCAAGTGCATGCAGCTGGAGCTGCAGTATTGGCTGGTCGTTCTTCTGCACCCTGCTCTATGTCACCAACAACTTGGGTCTTATCATGCAGTTTTGTAGCCTTTGGGGATTTTCCTGAAAGTCCTAGTTCTCCTGTGACCTTAAATTTTTCATACTGTGAATATTTCTTTGTCACATGAAGAGCTGGAAAATGTTAAAACAAGCCACAAGCACTGGAAGAGAAAGAAAAGGCTAGCATTTATGATTACTAATGCCAGGTGGTTTTTAAATGCCTGATTTACAATTACCAAAACCTGATCACTGCTAAATGTAGCCCCAATCAGAACTGGAGACAGCTTAGGCAGACAGCACATGCTTCTTCTTGTCAGCTGCCAAATCGCAGGGATCTCCATGTCTTCTCACACTGAATCCTGGTCTCCTCTGACAAAAGGTGTTGCAGGATTCACCAGCATCACCTTGATGCCTGCAGCTAGAGAAAGGAGGAAACAAAAAGTAATCAAAAGTGGAAACAAAATGGCTTCGTGTCAGGTGTGAAAGCTGAAAAAAGGAGGAAAGAGAAAAACAGCAAATCAGCAGGTGCTCTAGAAATGGAAGAATGTAAGCAATGTAATAAATACTGTTTCTAAGAGCCCAGAGTCAGCATGTAAAACTGTTTTCTGGTGATTCTGATTGTCAAATGTGGCACCCCTGCCAGACAGAGCCTTTCTCTCTGCAACCACAGAGATATGCAGGACTGTTAAGGCTTCCCAGGTTTCCTAAAAATTTTTAAGCTTCATAAGTGTACACTTATTTGGGAAGATCTTATTAAAGGCATGATAATCTTCATAAAACTGGAGGTTATTGCAGTGCCTTGACTAGAGTGTTGCAGTCCTTACTACAGGGACTTTTCTTGGCTTGTTAATGTGAGATAATTATGGCAAATGGGAGAGTTTTTCAGGTGAAAGGGTTGTTCAGCTCATCTCCTCTTAGTGCATGGCTATAATTTTAAAGTCAATGTGTCGTGGTTTTATCTCATTAGATAAATTTGTAATAAATAAATAAATCCATCACTGACGTGGGTTGTAACCTTAGGAAAGTTCTGCTGCCTTTACTTTTCTTCTAATTTTTTATCTGCCTTATCAATATCATCACATTTCCAAGGCAGGGATTATCTCATGATGTATTTTGCTCTCAGCTATGGCTCAATATAAAAGACCTTGATCTCATCTAGAGTCTGTTCACTGCTGTAATATAAAGTAATGTTAATAGAGTTCAAAATAGCAGTATCTCTATCGCTGTCATTGGAGACTATTCTATAGACCAATACTTCTCGTTCAAAGGAAGTTTTCCTTTTTCATCTTTTATCCCACCCCTTTCCTTCTTTGCACAACTCTATCTGTTCTCAGCCGTTCTGCTGAGTGCTGTCCTGAACACTCCTTCTCTACCTCAGAAGTCCACTCCTCAAATATTTATAAATTGTATTAAAGTTTCATCACCCCTTAAGTTAAATACACATATTTCCCTTTCTAAATCCTTCTTCAAATCTCCCTGTCCTGGTTTTGGCTAGGATAGAGTTAATTTTTTTCCTAGTAGCTGGCATAATGCTGTGTTTTGGATTTAGCATGAAAATAATGTTGATAACACACTGATATTTTAGTTGTTGCTAAGCAGTGCTTACATTAGTCAAGGACTTTTCAACTTCTCATGCCCTGCCAGCGAGAAGCTGGGAGGGGGCACAGCTGGGACAGCTGACCCAAACTGACCAAAGGGCTATTCCATACCATATGGTGTCATGCTCAGTATAGAAAATGGGGGCAGTTGGCCGGGGGACAGCGATCGCTGCTCGGGGATGGGATGGGCGTCGGTCAGCAGGTGGTGAGCAATTACATTGTGCATCACTTGTTTTGTTTATTATTATTACTATTATTATTATATTGTTATTATTATTATTACTATTTTACTTTATTTTATTTCAATTATTAAACTGTTCTTATCTCAACCCAGGAGTTTTCTCACTCTTACTCCTCTGATTCTCTCCCCCATCCCACCAGGGCAGGGGGAGTGAGCGAGCGGCTGCGTGGTGCTTAGTTGCTGGCTGGGGTTAAACCACGACACCTTCCCAGCCCCTTGGTTTCTTTTTGTGGTTCACCTTTGGCCATCCAGTATTTCATGCAAAGGTACCCTTTTTCCTACAGACAACACAAACAAAATATCACCAAGGTAATTGATGGCCCTAAAAAATTGCTTCACAAAGAACTGAAATAACAAAGCATTCTTATTTATCCTGAATGTACCATACTACAGGAAAGTAACATGGTTCCCCAGTGACAGACCATAAACCATGCTTCTACCATTTTTAACACCTTTCTCAGAAGAACAGCTTCTGTGTTTACAGTTTAAAATATATGTTTGATATTTAAAGCAAAAGGATTCCTTTTGCCCTTCAGATGCTTAGCCAGTTGTAAGGCACAACAGGAACTCCTTTGCCAGCACTGACATCCGGCTCTTGTGCTGCTGGTGCCACAACTGATTGCACTTTACAGAAATAGCAGAACTGCTAGCAGCAGGTCCGGGAAGGCTCAGCCTTCCCCCACCTTTTAAAGGCTTTGATTCAAAATGTGATTCACAGCTCCTAAGTGTTTTTTCCCATGTGGATATGCATTTGAAACACTATGCCAAGCAAAAAAATATTTGCCCTTCTTTTGGGGTGTATGCATACAGCACATATTTTTTCAAATAAAATACACCAGAACACTGTATTAAGTGATGAACTTTTTTCAAACAGAGCTATTTTCTCAAGGTCAAATCCTGTTCCCAATGAAATCCAGAGGAGATTCACAACTGATTGCAGTGGGATCAGGATATTGCATTTAAGGCCAGGTTGTCTCCTCAGAGCTTAGCTTTTGTGCATGCAACAAAATAAGGGGTCCACAACAAGCATTGTATTTGTGATCATTTACAAACTTTTTTATGTCTTCTAGTATTATTTTTGTAACTCCAAGTTATAGCTGGAAGAACAGGAACAAACTCTAGCAGAATCCTGTTTGGAAACATTGCGTTTTATCAATACAACAGTGCTAGGCAAAAATCAATACTGTAACTGATATTATTTTTCAAGATGAGAGGGATGTATTTTATCTATTACATACTGGAGATCAGCTAGCTACAGACCTTAATAACAACTAGACCAGAAGTCCCTGACATGCAGCAAAATCAACTCATGATTCAATCTCACGCTGCTATAGAAGATTCAAATGACTGCAGATTCCAGAAGGGTCTTGGGGCAGAAAAACCTTCCATGGTGTCTTACGTTATGGCCATTTCTGACTCTTCATGCCTTTGATGTTCTATGTTCTTGATCTTACAAAGTGCTGAGAAATATGAAATAATGTTTAATCAAAAGCAGCTAGATGTGCTTAGAACTTCACCTGCTTTTGATTTACCTGTACAAAGTGGTGGAAGAAAGTCCATAATATAAAATGTTGGCCATGTTGATGCATGAGCAATGTCTTCTTCAGGCATGTAGAAACATGTGGCATTTATATACAACAGAAAAAGGGCTCTTCTGTTGATATAAACCACTCCTCTAATGTTTTACAAAAGCATCTACTCTGCTTCAACCCAATAAATTCCTCAAGACTGAAATTATAAAAAAGTATTCGACCAGGAGCACAGCAAGACAACTTAAATGTTTAGAATTTAGGGTTTGTAGAATAGCAATGGATTTCTACCTTCCCTCATGTCAGCGGTTTTCAGCATCATTTATAACTTTACTTACACAGCTTAGGACCACATCAATAAATAAAAGTAATATGCTCATTATTTGGGGCACAATCAGGGATTATATATTTAGGAAGAAAATACTTCTGAGATTATGTGATCTTGATTGTGTTTTCAGTGCCTGAAGTGGAACATTTCAAGGAGGCACCAAAAGGAAATGTATAATGAATGATGTCCTGCAAATTTCATGAAATGTGTTTTCTGATGGAGAAAACTGTTTATTTGTGACTCTGTCTGATCTGACTCCACATGTCTAAAGCCATTTTAATGCAATTCGTGAAGCTTTCAACTGTGTAAAGCTAACACAGTCTTAAAATTGGACCCATCTTGGTTAAATCATCTTTAAAATCAGCTTTAATTTATTGTATCTCTCTAGAGTGCTTTTTGAGTCTTAATCTCATCAATAAATTAGCACTGATCACAAGTCTATTTTGATTAAAAACAAAACCTCATTCAGACATCAAGACTATGTGAGATGGATGGCACCAGGTACAGATTCTATTAATGGAAGCCAGTGCTGCTGAATCCTCAGCTAAGACAACATTTAAAGTATAATATGTTGTTCTTTTAGGCTTTCACATAATGGAGGTTGTTACCAGTACTCCTTCAGTTTTATCAGATAATTTACAGGACAAACTCCTGGACAAACTCAAACACAAAAAGGAAGCCTACAGAGGGTGAAAACAAGGCAGGTGGCCTGGGAGGAATACAGAGAAATCATCCAAGCAGCCAGGGATCAGGTTAGGAAAGCTAAAGCCCTGGTTGAATTAAATCTGGCCAGGGATGTCAAGGGCAACAAGAAAAGCTTCCATAGGTACGTCAGTGATAAAAGGAAAACTAGAGAAAATGTGGGCCCTCTCCAGAGAGAAACAGGAGACCTAGTTACCTGGGATGTGGAGAATGCTGAGGTACTCACCGACTTTTTTGCCTCAGTCTTCATTGGCAAGTGCTCAAGCCACACCACCCAAGTAGCAGAAGGCAAAGGCAGAGACTGGGAGAATGAAGAACCACACACTGTAGGAGAAGATCAGGTTTGAGACCATCTAAGGAACCTGAAGGTGTACAAGTCCATGGGACCTGATGAGATGCATCCATGGGTCCTGAAGGAACTGGCAGATGAAGTTGCTAAGCCACTATCCATCACATTTGAGAAGTCGTGGCAGTCCAATGAAGTTTTCACTGACGGAAAAGGGGAAATGTAACCCCTATTTTTAAAAAGGGAAAAAAGGAAGACCCTGGGAACTACAGGCCAGCCAGTCTCACCTCTGTGCCCGGTAAGGTCATGGAGTGGATCATCCTGGAAACTATGGTAAGGCGCACGGAAAATAAGGAGGTGATTGGCGACAGTCAACGTGGCATCACTAAGGGCAAATCATGCCTGAGAAATTTGGTGGCCTGCTATGACGGGGTTACAGCGTTAGTGGAAAAGGGAAGAGCAACTGATGTCATCTACCTGGACTTGTGCAAAGCATTGGATAATGTCCCACACAATCTTCTTGTCTCTAAATTGGAGAGACATGAATTTGACAGATGGACCACTCGGCAGATAAGGAGTTGGCTGGGTGGTCGCACTCAAAGAGTTGTGGTCAACAGCTCCACGTCCAAGTGGAGAACAGTGATGAGCAGTGTTCCTCAGGGGTCGGTATTGGGACCGGCACTGTTTAACGTCTTTGTTGGCAATATGGACAGTGGGATTGAGTGCACCCTCAGCAAGTTTGCCGACAACACCAAGCTGTGTGGTGCAGTCAATATGCTGGAGGGAAGGGATGCCATCCAGAGGGACCTGGACAGGCTTGAGAGGTGAGCCTGCGTGAACCTCATAAAGTTCAACAAGACTAAATGCTAGGTCCTGCATGTGGCTTCGGGCAATCCCAAGCACAAATACAGGCTGAGTGGACAATGGATTGAGAGCAGCCCTGAGGAGAAGGACTTGGGGGTGTTGATTGATGAAAAGCTCAACATGACCGGGCAATGTGCACTTGCAGCCCAGAAAGCCAACCATATCCTGGGCTGCATCAAAAGAAGCGTGGCCAGCAGTTTGAGGGAGGTGATTCTGCCCCTCTACTCCACTCTCGGGAGACCCCACCTGGAGTACTGCATTCAACTCTGGGGCCCCCAACATAAGAAGGACATGGACCTGTTGGAGGGAGTCCAGAGGAGGGCCACAAAGATGATCAAGGGGCTGGAGCACCTCTCCTGTGAGGACAGGCTGAGAGAGTTGGGGTTGTTCAGCCTGGAGAAGATGAGGCTCTGGGGAGACCTTATTGCAGCCTTTCAGTACAAGAGGGCCTATAAGAAAGATGGGGATAAACTTTTTAGCAGGGCTTGTTGCGATAGGACAAGGGGTAATGTTTTAGATTAAAAGATCGTAGATTTAGACTAGATAGAAGGGAGAAATTCTTCACTATGAATGTGGTGAGGCACTGGACCAGGTTGCCCAGAGAAGTTGTGGATGCCCCACCCCTGCAAGTGTTCAAGGCCACATTGCATGGGGCTTTGAGCAACCTGGTCTAGTGGAAGGTGTCCCTGCCCATGGCAGGGGGTTGGAACTAGATGATCCTTAAGGTCCCTTCCAACCCAAACCATTCTATGATTCTATGAAAAAAAAAGGAAATTGAGAAACAGCTAATAATATGGAAAATGAGATAATGAATACAAAGCACTGAAGCTTTTTGAAACCACAGTTTCTGTAAAAACTCTTAATCACATCATCACTCTTATTCTCAACAGGCTAAAAGGTAGGGTAACTCAGCTGCTCCTTTACTCGTCATGGTTATGGGAGCCATGCAGCAGGCCTAAGGTGCAGCATCTACTATAAAGTCTTCATTCAATGAAATTGTATGTTCCATCCTGTTTCATTGATGTGGGTCAGGTCTCAGCCAATATCTGTGCAAGAAATGACCAAGAATTAGAGAACTGGCTGAAAGTCACTTGAGTGTATTAGCAGAAGCAGAGTGTGATGCAATTTCAACCTTTCTGACTAAAAGCTGGTGGCCCTTCTTAAACACAGGAGGATGCATACCAAGGGTGGCTTTAGACACTGTCCCTTGGCCTATGCTATTCACTGATCTGGGTACAGAGTCCATTTTGCTATTTTGGCACAGGTAACAGGCAAGTTCTCCTTTTAGATGTGACATTGCTATCTTTATCTCAGCCATGGACACCTTCAAATTAGACTACCAAAACACGAGACTCCACCACAATACCATGATGCTGGAAAAACTGCATTGGGGCTTACAAAGGGAATCCAGCGTGCCTTTGCCTGAAAAGCCCGTGCTAGCTGTCTCATGGTCTTCCAGCTGTTTCCAAGGCATGGAGCTGTGAGCCATGCATTTCTTGATAGCATAGAACACACTTGTTTGAAGAACACTTTATTTCCTTTGGATGTACTTACAGGGGTGAGATTAGCTGAGTGACTGATCAAACTGATCACTTTTATTTTAAGGGAAAGGGCATCATCAGAAGGGAATTTCCCATGAAGCATGGAACCAATCTCACATAGCTGCTACAAGATCTTCTCACACATGCAGAAGTTATTGATCTGACAGCTCTGGGGGAAAGCTTGTACTTTTGGTCAGAACGAAAGGCAAAGTAGAGTTTCTTCTGTTGCTTTTCCTTATTGGCTGGATGACTGAAGCCTTTACTTGTACCTGGGGTTTTTTGTTTGTTTGAGTCTGTGTAAACAACAACTGTAATTACAGGTCTATTAAATTAAAGTCCATAGAGGTTTTGTATTGATATTTTTACTGTAACTTATATCAAAACAACTGGGGATCTATTTTTCTCAACTACACAGTTAGGTGTGAAATCCAGATAAGTTCCAGTAATGACTTTTTTTTTATTTTCTGTAATGAAGTAGGATTACTGAGGTGAGAATTGGAGGAAGAACAATGCAGATAACAACACTGAAGGTGTGGGTGTTTTTTCTTTCAGAAAAATTTAGAGATTAATTAAAAGCTTTAAAGATGGAATTCTTGATTAATCTTAGATTTCAATAAATACATAATAAACAGGAACATGAAAATCTATTTCTACAAGGTCAAAGATGCACACAATAGTTGATGACCTTGTTGATAGAAAAGGTTGTTTACTAAATGTAGTCTCAACCTTCCTGCCTCCTCTACTATCCACCTAATTATCACAGATTTCAAGAAAAATTATTGATTTTCTTGTCCTGATGTATATTCAGAAAATTATCATTAATTCTACAAGGGATCACTGTGCTCTGTTTTAGCATCCAAAATATTTTTAGTGGAGAGGAACTGGTATTTTATGTTAATTGAATATGAGTAGGTAGTCTTTCACCATAACATTGATCAGAAGATGATTTCTATAGCTCAAATTTTCCTGTCTCTGTGTTTCACAGTTTCCTCTGTTGTGACAGGTGAGCTTTGACTTTCAAATGGAAGGTGATAATGTGCTAGTCACATCATCCCATTTGGTTAGTTATTTCATAAAATTATTTTGATGACTAATCACTTTTACTGTGTCAAAATGAATCCTACTCTGTTTGAAAGGTACCGTACAGTAGTAATGGATTAAAATTACATGTGGATAATGACTTTAAAATGTTTAAAATGCAGAAAGAAACATCAGAGCAAACTATACAGTTTGTAAATCACACATATGCCTATGCATAACAATGAGGGAACACAAGACTCCTCATATCCAGCCTAATTGCATTCATAGCTACTTTATATGCATTTATTCTTGTGTCAGCACTGTCCTTTACCATAAATAGTTTTTCCCTTCCTGATGCTTACCCGTCAAGGATCTTTATAGAGCAGTCATATCCTCTCTGAGACTTCCTCTGACAGACTAAACAAGCAAAGCTTTTTTAGTAGCTTTTTATAAAAAGGCTCTCCATTCGGTTGATCATCTCAGTAGATGTTATGTTTCTGATCTGGATTTTGAGTCAACTTTTTTAAAAATAACCAGAAAAATCTGTAATATTTTAGATGTGTTTTCTCCTGCATCTTGAACAATCCCTAATACTTCTATGATCCATTTGTTACAACTTCAACATTGCATTTGACTTCTTCTTTTATATTGCTAGTTATGATGTTTTATGTATTGATTGGAACATGCCAGTCTCTACTGTTTCCAAGACTTTCTCCACCTATTAGTCTGTATGCATACATCTGTGTATTTCCTAAAATCACTAGCTCTTTTGCTGTGATTAATCACAAAAATAAATGCAGAGTATCTGTTACGCTGCAGTCTCTCTTTCTGCACCTGATTTATAGATAATTCAACTCTATGCTAATTTGAATAAGAGCCCAAAGCAATATTATTTCATGTTTTTGTTCCAGAGATGCCAAGTTCAAAGTTCTTGAACTTCACCAAGACAAATTCACAGTCTATTAGCAATAATTAAACATACAACCAGTTTTTGAAACAAGTCTTAAGGACCTTATCATTATCAGTACTGCAGTTAAAGGTATGACTACTGATCCTGTAGATGAACTCTAGCAAACCCAGGTAGGTCACATACCATGGGAACACAGAGTTCAAACTGCAAAGTCCACCTAGCATCTTGGGTAGAGCAGGCAGACATTGCTGAACGACATAATCAGGCAATGACATTCCTCTCTGTCTTGGAGAAAGCAAATGAAAAAATTGTTGTGTAAAAGGAAAGCAATGTAGATATACTCTTAGGTATCCAACTTCCATGCTGACCATGCTGATCCATGGACTGAGTGTAAAGGATAGGTCAGGAAGATAAAAAAAATTACAATTTGTATATATATTTTTGCTTACATTTTAGAAGAATATTGCAACTGGAGAAACAATTTTGCCAGAAAATATTTTGTCTGAAAAACTGGGATAGACTTGAAATACCTTTGCAGCCTAAATTGTAATGTGTCCTTGATTAAAGAAAATCCGACTCAGTACAAAATGAAATCATGAGCCACTGAAATTCTTACAGTTAAAAGTGATTGCTTTTGCAGTGAATCTCTTCACCGCTGTGTACACAGGCAGTTACTTCAAGAGCTTTGTCAGTTTGAATGAGTTCTCAAGCAGCTGTCACACATCTTTAGCCAATTTTGCCTTGTCGCATGCAAAGAGCTCTGTCACCAGAACTGGAGTGACTGTCATTGGCAGTTATGCAAACCACATGGATTTCTTGTAATGTTTTTAAGTGAAATTTCTGTAATATTTCTTGAACTTATGCAGGATGGCAGCCTGGCACTATTGGGTAGTCTGCTAATACTCAGGACAGGCACAACACACATACATTTTCCTACACAGCCTTGCAAAGCAGCGCAGCTGTGTTTTCTTCTGTGTACTTCTGCTGCATGCTCCCTGTGTGACCATGATCAAAACCAGTCTGTCAAGCAGAGATGAAGAGGTGATGATACTTCGGCACTGGGCTGTGGATACACTTTAATGAATGGTGGTGGGATGTTTGCATGGGGCTCATAGAGGGAAAACTTTACTCATGGCTAGATGCAAATCAGCTCTGATCTAGAAGGCATTTAGCCATGGAAACAGGGGAAGGTACCTTGGGATACTGGCTAATGTAGCTCTTTGGCTTCAGGAATGGAGACAGCTCTTGTCCAGACAACTCAGAACACAAATGATGGAGTTTGTAACTGTCCAAACCTATCTATCAGGCAGAAAGTCACACGCCTAAGAAGACATGTTCAGAGGTATTTCTGCCTTCACTTCCATTATAAGTTTGACTAATAATATTTGGTGGTTTTGAACTTTTCTTATATATTTAAAATGGTAAAACTGGTTTCTAGGATAAAGTTATACCAAAACAAAAGTACAGCCTTTTCTCATTTGATGAAATGCTACTGCTAAAAAACACCTCATGGTGGTGTAAGAGTGTCTACACTAACTCTTTCACTGGAATACTGATGTTTTAAAAATCATACCTTCTACTCTGTGGTCATAATGGTAACACTTTATATGCAGGTACAGCAGACTACTCCCTTTCACACTGCTTTCCCAGGGAAGTGTTCTGATAGGCAAAAGAAACAAACCTCTAGAAAGTCAATTGGAACTGTTCTACAGATTAATCAACTTCCACCAGACAGAAGTAACTTGTCTGTAATACTGGTAGCTTTTCTCTAATACTGGTATGTTCGAAGACATACTCAAGTACTCAACTCCCATTGGCTGTAGAGAAGAACTGGCTCAGGAAATCATAGTCTAACCCTCTGATATCTCACTACCTTTTTTGTTTCCTTCTGTTGTAAAAGAGGATTCCCTGAAGGGCATACTCTCCTCCACTTTCCTTCATTGCTAGTTAGGGGTACAACAACTGAAGAGGTAAATAGATATCAACATTTCTCATGGCCTTCTACAATGGATTGACTGCATCAGTGGACAAGGGAAGAGCTATGGATGTCTTCTACCTGGACTTCTCTAAAGCCTTTGATATGGTCCCCCACAATGTTCTTGCTGCTAAATTAGAGGTATGAGTTTAACAGATGGACGGTTAGATGGATAAGGAATTGGCTGGATAGATGCATCCAAAGAGTTACAGTCAATGCCACAATGTCCAAGTGGAAAACAATAACGAGTGGTGTCCCTCAAGGGTCTGTACTAGGACCAAAACTATTTAATATCTTCATCAATGACATAGGCAGTGGGACTGAATGCACCCTCAAGAAGTTTGCAGGTGACACCAAGCTGAGTGGTGCAGTTGATTTGCTTCAGGGAAGGGATGCCATCCAGAGGGACTTTGGCAGGCTTGAGGAGTGGGCCCATGAACACCTTATGAAGTTCAAAAAGGCTAAGTGCAAGGTCCTGCACCTCGTTCAGGGCAATCCCCAATATCAGTACAGACTGGAGGGTGAATGGATTGAGAGCAACCCTGCAGAGAAGGACTTGGTAATACTGGTGGATGAAAAATTGGATATAAGCCAGCAATGTGCTCTCGCAGCCCAGAAAGCCAACTGTATCCTGGGCTGAATAAAAAGAAATGGGGCCAGTATGTCAAATGAGGTGATTCTGCCCCTCTATTCTGCTCTTGTGAGACCCCACCTGGAGTAATGCATCCAGTTCTAGAGTCCCCAGCACAAGAAAGACATGGACCTGTTAGACTGGGTCCAGAGGAAGACCACAAATACAATCAGAGGGCTGGAACACATCTCTGACAGAGCTGGGGTTGTTCAGCCTGGAGAAGGCTCTGGGGAAACCTTATTGCAGCCTTTCAATATATAAAGGGGGCTTATAAGAAACACAGAGAGACACTTTCACCAAGACCTGTAGTGACAGTACAAGGGGTAATGTTTTTAAACTGAAAGAAGCTGGATTTAGATTGGATATTAGGAAAAAATTTTTTACAATGACGGTAGTGAGATACTGGAACGGGTTGCCCAGAGAAGCTGTGGTAATCCAGGACCTGGAAGTCTTCAAGGTCAGGTTGGACAGAGTTTTGAGCAACCTGATCTAGTGAAAGATATCCCTGCCCATGGCAGGGGGGTTGGACTAGATGATCTTTAAAGATCCTTCCAACCCAAACCATTCTATGATTCTATAATTTCAAAGCTTGTTCTGTTCTGCTTCTGGAAACATAAATTATGTATTATTTTGAGCATCATAACATGTCTGCACAGATGTTGTAATCTGACAGGATAGGCTGTACATTTCAAAATCAGATTGATCTTTGGCAAATAGTTTTCATTGGCACTGTCATAAAGTTCAGCCTTCAAGCAAGGTAAAGCTCTAGGAATCAGTTTATTGGGAAAACATTTCTTCTGTGCTATAATTAAAAACTAGTAATTAGGCTTATGATACATCATTATTTGTGCTTTGAATCCTGATCACAGCAACATACTCTTCACTGGTGTTTTGATCTTTTCTTTCCCTATTGTAAGCAACACTAACTACAATAGGCAGGGGATAAAATCTCCCCATCATACAAATTAAAAACTCAATGGGAGATCCACACATGGATTATCAGAGGGAAGCAGTACAGTGATTGTAAAAAAAAAGGGAGAAAACTGAGGTTCTACTTCTGGGTCTCTCTCCAAGCTGACTACACAGCCTCACCACAGAGACCAGAAGGGAAACACTGAAGCACTTGGTCCCCATTCATTCATGTGACAGAAGCAAACCTGTAGCACAGGTCTTTAGCCCAGAAGAAGTACTTATTTCTTGGCTGTGCACAGCAGAGCCTTGCTGTAGTCCCCAACATTTGCACAAAGGACTAAGAAAGAAGCTACGCTGATAAACTGGTGAGGTGTGAGATACCATCTTTACAGCTGTGGAGTAGCAGATGCAGACCACTGAGGGAGTTAAGCTGCCTGGTTAATTCCTACCTGTTGCTGTTATTAGTCCGTTGTGGTAGGACAGTCACTTCACCACTTGGTCTCACTTCATCTTTAGGTTATCAAGTCCCATGCTGTAATAATTCTTCCCTTATAATGTGCTATAACTCAAGTACAGAAGGTGCATCTGAACTGTATATTTCACTAAACCTTTTTTTTTAACAAAATGAAATGAACTTAGCCTTACCCTACCTTCTTTTAGATGCTTGACTGAGGTGTCTGAACAGGTTAAACATGTGGATTCCTTTGAGGTTCAGATCTAACACCTATTTGCTGGTGAGACCTCTGAAAATCTCAGCACAAATCATGTCTGTTAATCCATTACACTTTTTGGGTTATATGTCAGATAGTCCACATGACTATATTGTGGTCAAGGAGTTATGAGCCTATAAAAGTTTGAGCTGAAGCTCATGCCAAAACCCATCTTTTCTTCTGTGTGCTTTCCCCAGTGAACTCCCACCATGTGAGCTTCGACCGAGGGAAAGGGAGGTCAGTCACAGGCATATAAGTTACAGTCCTGAGCTCAGTCCACAATGTGTCTACATGCTCGGTTAATCATGAATCTGAGCCCATCCCAAGCATCATCATGACTATGCACTCCAAGGTTGGCTGAGGCAAAGGATTCCAAGCCCTGTGCTCCCTAATGATGCTCTATGGACAGATAAGGCAGAGGCAGCCCCATCCATGAGAAGCCACCTGAAACTGGTTATTGACAAGCATATTATAGATCTTTTGTTCATAAGCTACAGACATCATAAAATATTTTCTTTGAGAAAGCCAGCTAAAATACAGAGAAGGGAAGAGCTTTGCAAGAGCTGATTCCATAACACTCTTTGGTTTTGCTGGTCTCCTAAGTGGAACTGAAATATTTGCCACCAATATCAAAACAAGAAATGACCAAAATAAAAACAGACGAAGTGCCTCTCTCATTAAAGTATCAGGTCACAGAGTGCAATTCAAGTGGTAGTCTGTCTCCTTCCAGAGCCTAGAGGGGTGGATGGCTGAAGGGATCTGAAACTGAACATCCTTTAGCTCAGAACCACAAAATCTTTCTCTCTACCTCATTGCTGACCTAATCATAAATTCATGACTGCTGTGAAAAACTCAGGCTGTGAGCTTTATTGACCCAAGCATGACACCCAGCAATTCAGGAGAGAACAATCTAAACATCTTGTTTCATTTTCTTTCATGAAGCCAAGAGCCCACATCACTTTCAAGTTCATTTCAGCTTTCTTGTCTGCTTCAGCAGAAAATAACCCCCCCATGTACACTTCTGGTCCACTAAAATTATATGAAATTTATCTATGCTGAATTTCACAGAGTTTCTAAGGGCAATATTATATAGTTTGCCATACAGAGAAATGCATCATGCTGAGGAAAAAGTGAAATTTATATATATAAATGTGTAATGCCTGAGTTACTGTATCCTTTAAATAGGAATAGCCCTTGAAAAGAGTAAAGAACTGCACAGAGCTTCTCAGAGGCTAGCTCATTTTAAATAGCAGAGATTCAAAAGTACCCTTTCTTCTTGTTTGTTCATGTGACACTATAGGGAGTGGAACAAAAAGCTTAAGGTATTTAAAATCAGGCTAAAACAGAAGGAATGGAAGGACAGGGGTTGGAACAGGAGTTTCTAAACATATATATATGACTTGGAATTTCCTTTCTTTTGTTTGAAAAATCCCTTAGATGTTCTTTCACTCACGCATCCAGTTAGTAAACCAATCTTACTGGAAATATATTCTATTTCCAAGAAGAGCTAACTGTACATTTATGACTGAAACACCAAAAATTTGACTAAGAACAACTTTTTCCATTGTATATAGTAAAGTCATCTTGTACCTATGAAAAATATTACTTATAAGCCACAATTTGTTGACACACAGACACTCTAAAAGTTAATGTGAACTTGGGTTGAACACTTGTTAGTTAAATGGCATTAAACCCATCTGAGTAGTTTAATTCATTTTCATACTGAAATAAGTGAAAGCAAATCGTGACCACTTAAATTCTGGATAAGGATGCCCAATAAAGGATTCAATAACATTCACCTTCTTTAAATTCATATTTTAAATTTGGATTAATGTTCCTGAGAATCCTCACACAAAGAAATTCTGTTTGGCCCACTGGAAATTCAGGTTTTTCCAAAGTGGGAAGCTGTGGTAAGTGGACAGAAGGGTTTTTAAAAGGTGATACCAAAAACGTCTTGAGCATTTGTCATATGCACATATTGAACATGCAGCTAGAGTAACAAATGAGGCTTGGTTTAGTAGATAATAATAAAGTAACAGTAACTGAATTTAGCTGGAGCTTTGTCTGCCGAAGAATCGTAAGATGAAGTCAATAAATTTTAACACTTACGCTACGAGAGTCACCTTCAGGTGAACAATAGGGAAAACTCGGGGACAACTTGATCAGGTAACAGGGGACCAATATATTTTGGGAGTATGATTTTTTTTCAATCAGCTATATAGGATAAATAGCAATGCATTTATTTCCAACTGGGTTTGCTCTTACTCCAGCAATGTTCTCCCTCAGAACAAGCTGCTTATGTCAGGTCATGTAAGAACTTGAGAAATTTCTTTTGTGTTGTCATGCGGCTCTAGGATTTGCACAGAAAACAGGCGGCAGATGCTGCCCCAAAATGGCTGCCACGTTTTCTGTCAGTGCCAGGGAGCGCTCATGGGCCCTGATATCCCTGTCCACCCCTGGGGCTCCGCCCGCCCTGCCCACGGCCCAGGACCCCATTGCAGCCCCTGGGGCCATCAGTCCCCGCCCCAGCAAGGCCACAGGACATCTCCAGCCCCGCCACAGCCCTGTCCTGCCTGGCCATGGGCTACGCCGAGTCAGGCCCACCCCATCAGCGGGCCGATGTCCCATCCCCATCCCCAGGGAGGTGCCCAGCGCCCGGGGCTAGGGCTGCCCTGGTGCCCCCGCGGCCTGAACTGCTCCCGCCTGGGAGCTTGAGCCCCTCAGCCCTTGCACAGCGGTGCGCAGAGAGGGCAGGCGGGATCCAGACAGCCACGAATAATTAGCTATCAACAGGAGAGGAGTAAATCACACTCTTTCAAGGGATTCAATAGCTTACCGAGCAAAAGGGTAACGGGGATTATCCCCAATTGCTAATAGGACAGAGCAGTTACAAGCTCTCCTTTATTTGGAGAACAGCAGCTGACGCTGACTCATACAAAATGTTAAATCTTACACTGACCTACTATACCCTCCATTACAATTACTGTGTCTCTACCAGGAGAGTTATGTTCTCCATACAGTACGTTCAGCTTATCAAAGTGATGCACGCACACAAGCCTACATACTCATGCTGAATTTCAGGAATATATATATATAAAAATGGATTCTTGAAAGTATATAAATATATATACATTTAGATGGGACAAAAATCTCCATGAAATATTTGCATATGAAGTCAGATTTTGTTTTAAGCATACAGTTCAGGCTCGGTAATTGCTCACACAAATGCCGCCTGGAATGTGGTAGGAGTTTTAGCAAACATGTGGATGTCCAGAAAATTCAGATCTGTGCATGTACAGTATATTTGTAATGTGCAGAGGGAAATATTTCTCTGTGAAGATTTAAAGTAATTGGTTGGAAAAGTCATCAATCAATCTGTAGGCAAGGAAACCAAAAGTGAAAAGTTATTTTTACTTAATGCCAATCTCTTTCTCTGAAGAAGAATACTTAAAATAATGAGATTAAAACTAATATCAAATTATTAGCAAAATTTTTCTGAACTGAATTTTCAAACATACTTTTTTAGGTAAAATTCTTGATGTTTTCAGATCCATAAATACTCCTAGGAAAAAACATTGATCACATGTATATTTATTTGCAATCAATGAATGAAATATTTCTAAGTCTCAAAGAATCAAACATCATGATATTGTTCATAATAGGGATTTTAATCACTGTTCCCCAGCCAGTTCTGGAGCAAAGTGCTACTACTGTGTTTCACAGATCTTTCTGTGCGCCCTAGCAGAACATACTGCAAACATGCCCTTGATGACCTTTCATATGCAAGAGATCTGTATTTTTTTCTTTCTTTGGCCACCCTACATATCTTTCTTTGCCAATCAAAACCTGAACTGAAGAGAACTCACCATCAAGTTGACAGGTCATCACATTTCTGACTTGATTCTGCATGTTCACATTAAATTCATCTGTCTCAGCAAAAGGATTGGGACCATTATTTTGTAGACAAATGTGTCTAACTGATCAATAATCTAGTCTCATCAGGCCATGAAAAGTATTTAGTTGCTCTCAGTAAATGCCAGAATTCCCTGTCTAATTCAATAGACATTGAAATGAGGACACATTAAATTGCTTTCCTGCATGTATGTGTCTATTGACAAGAGATTTCAAGCTAATCTCCTTTATGCCACAGAATTATTTTAATGGGTGAATGCTTCAGCCTTTGTCTCTGCTGGGTAGTAGAGGTAATAATGGTTTCTCTTCCATATTTTCTCTCCCCCGCCTGCATGTGTACACAGAACATTTTCTCTGTAAGTTTAATGGAACAACTTTACATTTTTTAAGAAAATACATTTATTAATAATAAAAACAAAGCTCCGTAAAGTTGATGCTCAGGTCTGGAATTCTGCATTTCATCCAGCACCGTCACATACTTTCTGTGGTGCCAGGACATAGTTTCAATACCTTGCCCACCCACCAGGCCTAACCTAAGGTATGTCTACTTGGTACAAGACCTTGGTAGAGATTCCCTGAGTTTTACCTACATGACAGAGGGTTAGAGGCACTATTCTGACAACTATCTGATCCAGGCCATCAAAATTTTCAAGAGCTGTGTGTATATCATATCAGGCGTTCAGAACTTCATAGGAACCTGAAGTTAATCCTTCTCCCAGACATCATGGCTTCCCAGATGTCAGGGTAGAGTCTGATCATACAGTAGTTCACTACCACCTCAGCCCAGATTGTATGTTAAGCAAATTATCTAAGACACACATGATTTCACTAGCACAGAAGCATGTTCCAGTCAGTCTCATCCACTATGCCAGTTCAGAGACAACACCTTGTTACAGATTTGGCCAAAATTTCATCAGGTTGATGCATAGGTTAAATTGGGCAGGACTATCTGTGAAGGATATACCTATCAAAATATCAGCTATAATTATGGCATGGATTTTACACACATAACATATAATTTGATTTTTTTAATTCAGGGATGCATAAGTGAATAAAAAAAATATAACAAATTGTTGGAGAAGTCACAGGGCAGAGTTAGCCATAAGTCCATGGTCATCAAAATACCACCCTAGCATCTAATCAATTATCCTACTCTACCAGAAAATAGAACAATATTTTTTTTTGCCACCCACACATAATATTTGCTGCAGTATCATGCCAGGGTCAGATGAAATATTTTCAGTGCCTTTAACTGTTACAATTTGGTTTATATTTACTTTTCATGTTAAGAATAATAACCATAGAATCATAGAATAATTTGGGTTGGAAGGGACCTTTAAAGGCCATCTCGTCCAACCCTGCTGTAATGAGTGGGGACATCTTCAACTACATCAGGTTACTCAGAACCCTGTCCAACCTGACCTTGAATGTTTCCAGGGATGGGGCATCCACCACCTCTCCGGGCAATGTGTTCCAGTGTTTCATCACCCTCAATGTAACAAATGTCTTCCTTATATCTAGTCTAAATCTAACCTCTTTAAGTTTAAAACCACTACCCCTTGTCCTATCACTACAGGACCTGCTAAAAAGTCTGTCCCCATCTTTCTTATAAGCCCCCTTTAAGTATTGAAAAGCTGCAATAAGGTCTCCTCAGAGCCTTCTCTTCTCCAGGCTGAACAACCCCAACTCTCTCAGCCAGTCTTCATAGCAGAGCTTTTCTCTCAATCCCTTCGTCCCCCAGCCTGTATTGATACCGGAGGTTGCCCTGACCCAGGTGCAGGATCCTGCACTTGGCCTTGTTGAACCTCATGAGGTTCACACAGGCCCAATTCTCGACCTTGTCCAGGTCCCTCTGGATGGCACCCCATCCCTCAGGCGTGTCAACTGCACCACTCAGCTTGGTATCATCTGCAAACTTGCTGAGGGTGCACTTGATCCCACTGTCTATGTCATTGATGAAGATATTAAACGGTACTTGTCCCAGTACAGACCCCTGAGGGACACCACTTGTCACTGATCTCCATCTGGAAATTGAGCCATTGACCATCACCCTCTGGATGTGACCATCCAACCAATTTCTCATCCACTGAACAGTCCACCCATCAAATCCATATCTCTGCAACTTGGAGAGTTCTCTCTAAGTTCTTGTGGGGGACCGTGTCAAAGGCTTTACAGAAGTCCAGATGGAAGACATCCATAGCTCTTCCCTTGTCCCCTGATGTAGTCATTCCATCATAGAAGGCCACTAGGTTGGTCAGGCAGGACTTGCCCTTGGTGAATCCTTGCTGGCTGTCTCGAATCACCTCCCTGTCCTCCATGTGCTTGAGCATATCTTCTAGGAGGACGTGTTCTATGATCTTCCCAGGTATCTTTATGATCAGAAGTATTACTAACTTATTTTAACAGGCTTGAGAAGGTGGATATTCTTTTCTAAGAGAAGGAATACCTCATGGCTTTTGAAATACATTCCTGAAATTCTTCAAGTAATATAATTCAGGCAGTATCCCTTTGTGCTACCATGGCTGTGTACAGGTTCCTATCTGCATCATGTGTGCTGATAAGACAGTTAAATACTACAGGTCTGTGATTTGTAAACGTCTGAATCAAGGGCACTGCTACATTCCCTGATCATTCATGCAGTAGACTGC
Source organism: Pelecanus crispus (assembly GCF_030463565.1). NCBI lineage: Eukaryota > Metazoa > Chordata > Aves > Pelecaniformes > Pelecanidae > Pelecanus > Pelecanus crispus. The sequence goes on from NC_134643.1 coordinate 13,087,763, forward strand.
AGCAAAATGGAACAAAAAAGCTCTTTGGAGCTCTGACCGCAATGCCCAGAGTTTAATAAATTAGCTGAATCTGTGGGAAGGTTAAAAGAAGCAAGCTGGTTTGATTCAAGTTATAATTATTTTGCTTGTATAATTTCTGGCACTCTCAAAGCTTGTTTATGCCCTAGAAAGGCATGTACTTCTTCCAGCTTCATGCAAATTATTACTCTATGCATGACCTTGTCAGGCAGCCACATTGAGCATTTCATTGTCTTTGGGAAATTTCTGTTTTAATTCATCCAAATAATTGTCACAAAAGTGGTGCAGTGAAAAAAAAAAAACAACAACCCTGGGTCTGATGCTGCAATTACTCCAAATTTTTCAGTGATTTGCAAGACATACAAAGTAGATGTAAGATAGTCTTAAATCAAAATAATAGTGATTTCCACTCAAACAATTGATAAAGCCAAAGCTCAGTGCAACAGGGCCATACGCATTTGTAATTTAATCATGACACTATGTGCTGCATCTCAAAAGGAATATCTGAACTGCCACCAAAGATGTGACTGCAGTTCTTGTTACCATGTTATACTGATATGGAATTTGTCGCTGTCTTCCCCCTTCTGATCCTTTGCCTGAAACATATAGAATTGTGTGTATCAAGAAGAGGTTTATACCCTCTCTCTTCATTTGACAGTTGTCTCTTCCATTGTGATAGGAAGTGATACCCAAGGATCTCCAACTTCTCTCAGATTTTTGGCACAAACATTATGATGGTGCTGTTTGGATTCATTGCCCCCAGAGAAGTAAAATCGCCTCAGATTCAGCCTCTTCTCCTGAGTTCACTTTAGAATATTAGGCAAAATTTAATGGCAAAAAAGTTTTTCTTAACAAGCCAAAAGGTTCATCTCTTCGTTATAAAATGAAAATTTAAAAGGAAGCATTGCTCCTTGGGGAGCAATTCAGGTGCTTGAACACTGATACCTGACAATGAGGGGGCTGGCATGTGTTTTCCTTTCACTTTTTTTTTTTTCTTTCAAGAAAAGAAACCATAAATAATACATTAATCTAACAGATATGACATATGGATCAAATCCTTTCTTTTTCTGTATGCATAAACACCCTTCATTTTCAGAATCTTTCTATTGCACACACCCAAGCTGTGATTTGCTTAGTAAGTTCAGGTGAATAACGTAGCTACGGAATAGGGTTCAGGGCACCTGCCAGGTGCTGGACTCCGGGTCGTTACTGACTGGCTTAGCCCAGACTTAGCTCTATGCTGCTGGAGATATACTACCATTAACACCAAAGCTGATTAAAGATAATTCCCGTAGGTCTACATGACCCACTGTGACACCTTTGAACTGCAGAGCAAATGTACTATTAGAACATGAAGCCACCATGAGAAGAGATTACAGTAGGACCCAATTCATTATATATTCCCTACACCAGTGCACCCAGTACTTTAAGGTGTGCAAAAAGACCTTTGGCATCCTGTTTACCCTGCCCAGGTCTTAGCACTGAAGAACCTCCCACTTTGCCCTCCAGAGCCATGGCTTTCATGCAACTTAAAAGTAGCACAAAAGAGGTAACTTTCCCCCCTGAAAAAAACAGTCCTGTCTTAAGAACCCTAGGTTTACAAGAATAAATTAAATGGGGTAGAAACAATACTGGAGTCAATGTTCATTTTAGGTTAATTTCATTTTAATTTTTATTCCTCCGTTTCAAAATTGGATGAATAATCTTCTTTATGAACATTTATATTTCACTGTAGATCTGATAGTGTATGTCTTTACAGAAGTGCTAAATGTATAATATCTAATTTGATTCTGCTGGTTTAGAGCAAAATTTATATTTTTACACACAGTTTGTCTAGCTTAGTTTCTGATATGTTTTTCAGTCATTTACCCTCTCTGGTTTTAGAAATAATAAAAAAAATAGAGTGCAATTTTTGATTGATCCTAAATCATTAGTGTTAAGCAGCAAAATTTTCTTTGATAATAAAGTTAACCCTGAAATTATATTTCTTCCCTTCAGGTTTTAAGCCCAGATAAGAAAGATAAGTCAGAAGTGAAGAAGGACCTGTTAATTAAATATTCCTCATGAAAACTACTGATTGCCTCTTTAAGGTCCTGGGACATTTATTGATTGAACAGTCTCCCAAAGCCAGACATTTCAAGGAAAATCAAATGGTATCTTTTAAATCCTGCAGCCACGTATCCAAATCTTGCAGCCATGTATCCCCACCGTTTTCATGTGTTCAAATCTGTTTCTTTTGTAAACCAACAACGTTGTCCTTTGTTTGGTTAAGTAAACATAAATAAAATTAACAACTGTGTAATACCTGTCTGTACTCACATGAAAGACTTTGTGGCTTTTTAAACCATAAAATTAAGCCTCAAACAATTTTGTTATGGCTCGAATTTCAAGATAGAAATGCTTTGCATTACTGTGTGCCTGAGCTTTTTGTCTCATTTAATACCCTCAGTTTGAGTGAGCCTCTTTCAAGGGCTGCAGGCTGGTACTGTTAGTGGCATTACATGAGAAACTCCAGGAAGGCTCAACGTCCTCAGTCATGAAAAAACAAAGCAAAACATGGGCTTTATCCCCACCCCTAAAGAGTATCTCATCTGAAAGAAAATGTGAAAATATGAAATTATAAATCCCTGTCTAAACAACTATATGCCATAAAAGGACCCAAGAGTTTTACGGAAACACAATAAAACACAAGTCAGCAGTTAGATCTGCTTGCAAAAGCACATCTCACACTTGGTAATAATTTATCATGAATAATTATCAAGGTGTATTTTGCATGATGCATGACTTTGATAAGTGTAGCTTGGATTCTGTATTTAGCTTGTTACCTACTTTTTAAGAAAAAATATTAATAACTTGGAGAAAGACTAGAGGAAGGCAACAAAACATAAAATGTTTATAGGATATAAAAAATATTGTATGCAGATAAAAATGGTAGGGAAAATATTTTGCATAAAGGTGTTGATGATTTAGGGTCCAAGAAAGTTTGCTTCACAGTTTGTGATCCTCAGATGTGCAAGGATTTGTGGACACATTCTAAGAGGTTAAATGGTAGCTAAGAAAAATAGAACCTGCCAAAAGCAGTGTTCAAGGTACCATGCAAGCGTTAGTACATTCACTGGAAAATCTTTAAGAGCTGCAAACTGAAAAAGGCTGAAAATCACCCAGAAAAGAAAAGACTGAAAGGAGACATGGTAACAGCTTTACAGTGCACAGCAGTGTTAGAAATTCAAAGGTGATCCATCATCTGTTCTCTTTGGCCACTGGGAAGATGCCAAGAACAAATTAACTTAATTGGCAACAAATGGTCTTTTTGACAATTTGACCAACAAAAGGTTCCTGCAGGTGGGATACTAAGAAAATCTTTCAACCACAAGAATAGTAAAGCAGATTCCTCAGCTTGTCCAGGTAGGTGCTGAAATCAGCGGCAATGCATGGAGATGGTACCTTTGTAACATCCCTTAGATATCAGAAGTACCAAGGTACTTGTACATCACAGGATCGAGACTGCTATTCCAGAGGCTCAGTGCAGTTTGTTCCCTTCCCTAAGAACTGGGATGAAGACTGATCCCGTGGAAAAATTTTCATATACTTCTTTAGAGATGGAGTTTCAACTCGGAAGTGAAATCACAACTATTCTGCCTCCAAGCCAACTTCAAGGTAAAATCATCTCAGATTGTCCTTCAAAACGGACAGATGATAATGTTATAACCTGCTGAACTTCTGTCCTGGTTTCAGCTGGGATAGAGTTAATTTTCTTTCTAGTAACAGGCACAGTGCTATGTTTTGGATTTAGTAGGAGAAGAATGCTGATAACACACCGATGTTTTAGTTGTTGCTAAGTACTGCTTATGCTAGTCAAGGACTTTTCAGCTCCCCATGCTCTGCCAGGTGCACAAGAAACTGGGAGGGGGCACAGCCAGAATAGTTGACCCAAACTGACCAAAGGGCTATTCCATACCATATGGTATCATGCTCAGTATAGAAACTGGGGGGGGTTGGCCGGGGAGCAGCGATCGCTGCTTGGGAACTGTGTGGGTATCGGTCAGCGGGTGGTGAGCAATTGCATTGTGCATCACTTGCTTTGTATATTGTTATTATTATTATCATCACTATTATATTGTTATTATTATAATTACAATTTTACTTTATTTCAATTATTAAACTGTTCTTCTCTTAACCCAGGAGTGTTTCTCACTCTTACTCCTCCGATTGTCTCCCCCATCCCACCGGGGCAGGGGGAGTGAGCAAGCGGCTGCATGGTGCTTAGTTGCTGGCTGGGGCTAAACCACAACAACTTCCTTCAGTTTCTTTCATTACTTTCTACTTGCTTCCTTTCTTCCTTTTCTTGACTATGTTAAAATATAGCTTGTTATAGGAACAATGGAAACCACAAGAACAGATGCAGCAAGGCACCACTATAAGAGGATGATATGTTCTTCAGCACCTACCAAAAAATTAGAAAAGTAGTCATAGTGCCATTTTGGAGGACACCCAGCAAAGCATTAAGGCTTGTGTGCTGTCTCATTGCTTACTAAACAGCACAGAAAACACCTGATATTGAGGCTCATTCCCAGGCTCAAAAGAAACCTTACATTTGTTATTAGGGACACAGAAACAAATAATATCTGATAAAGATACTCAAAATATTTGTGGACAGAGAACCAAGAATCACGTTTGCATGATGTATTCTTGTAAACTAAGCAACAGACAGAGTGAGATGGAAATGGAAGTGCAGATCTCAGAAGTCCTGTGTTCTTTTAAATCTCCAGGAATACCAAATCTAATCTACTCCTTTTTGAACAGCCAAACCTCTTTCAGAAGACAGGTTTCTCCTCCCAGGTTAACAATGCAACTGTTCTCCAAGAAGGTCCTGCCTCCCAGTGAATCCCTGAGCTTCCATTTTCCACCTGAATTACACCCCTTTCTCAACACACATTATTTATAAAATCATAACATAATCATCAATTTAACAGCCAGGGAAAACCAGTCAGAAAAACGCAGGCTGAGCAGATTTCCAGACTGAAGGAATTAAAGAATTTATGTTTTTCCACATTAATTTATGCCGTTGAGAGCTTGGGTTAAAACTAGTAAGTCATCTCTTGCCAACGCAGGTTGTACTTTTAAAGTAACAACAAGCTGAAAAGTTCATTTACTGTGATTGTAAGACCAGGTATTGAATTTTAAAAATGTATTTCTACAAAAGAAATGTCAGAGTTTTGAAGCACTGGGGAAATGTAGAGATTACAGGGAATGAGCAACGTGGCTGGAAACATTAACAAATCGGAGGAAAGAATGCAGGAGAAATGCTTCTTTCTGTACTTTGACTTCTTCAACATAGTCTTGATGGTGAACACTGGGCTAGGTGTGACTCCCAGCTGCATGAGGTTGGATCATGCTTTCATTACACTATTTGCTGCTCTGCTGTGGTTATTTCCTATACTAGTGCAGTTATGGTCTTCCTGAGTTCTTGACACTGTGCTAAAGAACAACCTGTGCTGCAGCTTTCAGGCCAAATTCCTTGGTCATCTAATTGTGCCATGGTTTTGAAGAAATCTTGGTGGACACCAGAATTTGTCATAGCACCTATGCTGTAGGAGGAATCCTAGGGCTGTCACCCTGTAGGTTGCCACATTAGATATTCTGGATGACCTAGCATGAGGTTCTACACCTCTGTGAAGACCTGAGGTCCACCACTGTGCATCCCACAGCCACATGTTCGTAGCCCATGCTCAGTGACATTATACCTCATCAGACCACAGCAAGTACCCATGAGAGTGCAAATGCAAGATGACCGCAGAGATCCTTGAGAACATAGGCACAGGAGGATACAAGGGACACCCAGGATATAAATACAAATGACAGGCAGTTGGCCTCTGGTCCCTAAAGAAATGTTTCCTGGGAAGCTGGACAGAACCAGTTTTAGAGCACAGCAAAGAGAATGAAGAACATATTTCTAATAGGAAATACATCCCATACTGGGTGAAGAAGCAAAGGCGGTAATGAGATGATATAGACCAGTCATGCCTCCTGCCAGAACAAGTTCAGTTCAGAGTTACAGCATTTGTCTTCCCAAGTCACCATTACACATGATGGAGTCCTGCTTTACTGGAGATGGCTAAATACCTGCCTGCCGATGGGAAGGCATGAATGAATTCCTTGTTTTACCTTGCTTGCACATGCAGCTTTTGCTTTACCTATTAAAACATCTATTTCATCCCACAAGTTTTCTATCTTTTGCCTTTCAATTCACTCCCCCATCCCACTGTGGGCGGAGTGAGTCAGAGGCTGTGTGGGGCTGAGCTGCCTACTGGGGTTAAACCACGACAATGGATTAATCCTGTAATAATCCTATATTTAATCCCATTGCTTGGCCTGAATGTGTAAGGCATTGTAACACTGAAAGGGAACACAATGTTTCTTATGGGTCACATCCTTTAACACTTACTGGATTTCTGGACACATTTGCACCTCCTAGCTTAGTAAGTGCTTGTGAAGTGGACTCGAAGGTCAGAACCCTTCAAATTCTGTGATATTTGTGGAGCTCTCTAGATCAAAAGAATATCTACCAGCTTTCAGGCAAAAGTTTTTCATTTTATATGGATGAAAAGATGCACAGTTTTACATAGTAGATGTTAGAACAGAACTCAGAACATTTGGTTATTCAGTTTCTGCCTAGGCGTGCTTCATCACAGCCCAGCCATTTCTGAAACTCCACAGGGATCATCGTAAGAGATAAAGAGCCTGTTAAAACATCATGGTTCTTATAAATTCTTATCTTGTCAATTTGTCAATTTTTCGTCTGGAAGGAATGATGCAAGCATGAAGAAACATCCTAACTGAGGGTACAGAGATCATCAGTGCCCTTAAAATGAGACATGAACCTTGCAGTCACTCAGTATTGTTGTCTTTGAAGGATGGATAAGAAAGATGTTGCAAAGTGCAATGAAGATTAAAAGCACTTTTCCTGTAGAGAGGAGCACATCTGACATCCATTTAAAGATAATGATAGCAGTCTATTAAAGGCAGGTGAAACAAAGGGGCAAGGGAAAATGTGTCTAAATAAAAAATAATGGTCATGAAGCTTAAAGGACTTAAAAATAAACACACATCAGGTCACTAACTAGTAAACAATAAAATCTTAAGTGCCATTTATCACAGAACTGAGCAGATATACATAAAAACAACAATGCTCTTCACTTCAAATTGTAAATCAAAAGTATGCCTTTAACCAGGAACAGCCCAACAGAGGGAAACAGAGAAACTATTTTGTTTCATTCTTGACATTGCAGAGATAATGGCATCACCTCTCAAGACTGTGAAGATTAAGTCTGAAGCCCCTTCTTAGGGCCTTTTTGTTTTAATTAAAAATAAAAGTAACTGAAAGGAAGACAGGGAGTTCAGGAAGTAACTTGTGCTTTATGCTGGAGGCTGAGTGACAACTCCATCCAGCAGAACTGATATGTCTTAAATGATCTATAAAACTATAAATATCTATAAAACTCAAACAGCATTCCCAACCAATCTGGTCACCATGAAGAGTAAGACTCATTTCTTGAGTTTTTTAATTTTCCCTCATTCAGACTGTGCCAAGAAGATAAGAAGATACAAATACAGATTTCTGCCAGACTGCAGTACACAGAACAGATTCTCAGCTTTTATACATGGTTGCATCTTGTTAAACTCCACAGAGACGTGCAGATTCAGAGAAGCTGAGTATCTTATCCATCAAGCAAGTAATGTTGTTATATTTGTGGAAAGGAACAGTTTATTTTAGGACTAGAAAAGTATTTTATGCAAGATTGCGCTAGCCTTGGAGAGTTTGGTTTGCAACAAAATTTGCACACAGAAACTGGATTTGGTTCACCTACTTGAAATTTATAAATAAGATTTTCCTCAACAGATCTGACCAAATTTCCTCAACAAGTTGTAGGACAACTTTTCTGGCTCTCATATCTTCGAGAGTCTTAAAACCTGCTGGCACAGAAGCCACTTACATATGTTGGAGAGATGCTTCATACCAGGAGAATTTAGAACTTCAACCTCTTTCCTTTTATGCTAAAGGAAAGTGATTATTTGCTTGATCTTTCATATAAATGTGGGCAGTTTTGATGCCACCCAGCAGATGACAATGGTATGCACACACAGCTACATGTACAAGAATCTGTGCATACACATGCACCCATCCATGACAGCCAATCCATTACAGTGCTTTTGAATGACATTTCTGCATGTGAACTTTCTGAAGTCCCACATGTCTACTTTGGATGTAACCCACTTGGAAAATTCAAATGAAAAGCAGAAAAATGATGTTTTCATTGGTAATCTGACAGGCTTGTATTACCGAAACACACACTGCTAGTAAAACTGTTCAAGATCTCTCATGAGAACTTAATATACAATTTCAGTATCTTTACTTGTCTGGTAATGTCTCTGGACAGCTAGTCATAATCATCATCTTAATTAAAAGATATTGTTATGGTTTTGGCTGGGATAGAGTTAATTTTCTTCCTAGTAGCTGGCATAGTACTGTGGTTTGGATTTAGGATGAGAAGAATGTTGATAACACACTGATGTTTTAGTTGTTGCTAAGTAGTGCTTACGCTAGTCAAGGACTTTTCAGCTCCCCATGCTCTGCCAGGTACACAAGGAGCTGGGAGGGGGCACAGCCAGGACAGCTGACCCAAACTGGCCAAAGGACTATTCCATACCATATGGCATCATGCTCAGTATAGAAACTGCGGGGGAGTTGGCCCGGGGGACAGTGATCACTGCTTGCGGACTGTCTGGATATTGGTCAGTGGGTGGTGAGCAATTGCACTGTGCATCATTTGTTTTGTATATTCTTTTATCATTATTATTATTGTTTTCTCTTCCTCTGCTGTCCTATTAAACTGCCTTTATCTCAACCCACGGCTTTTACCTTTTTTATTCTGTTTCTCTCCCCCATCCCACCAGGGCAGAGGAGGGTGAGCGAGCAGCTGTGTGGTGCTTAGTTGCCGACTGGGGTTAAACCATGACACATGTCCAAAATTAAACTGACAGAACCAGGAGCCTGACTCGGTCTTCTGTCAGACTTGCCATAATATGTTCTGAAGCTATCCTATATCCCACATATTATCTTGCTAGTTATTATATGGCTATTACAGAAAAATATTATTCTTTGCATTAGGAAGCACTGGGAAATAATTTTCATACACAGTAAATGCTACTTACAGAGGGAGCTTTTTCAACCCTCAGTGTTTAAAAAAACCCCAATTTCTACACAGCTAATATATGTAAACCACTTAATGGAACTAGTCACAGTAATCCGTGCTTTGGTGTCAATTCCATTACTTTGAGTGCCCCTTCAAGGTGGAAAATAGCTTGTAGAGTATAGTTTACAATGCTTATCGAGGGAAACAAATACTTAGATAATTTGTGACTTTTGCTCCACAAAAATCACAGGTGTTTTCGACTGAAATGGTGAAATGTATTCAGAATTAAGAATGGAGAAGAAATGGTTAATGCCTACCTTTTCAAATTTTCATTCTGTAAATCAGAACAAAATCCACCGAAGCTGAAAATAATTCACTGCTAAAAAAAATAATGCAAATAGGTTTGACTCAGGCCTCCCTGCATGTCACCTGTTTGTCTGACTTCAGATTCTGATGATTTAATGTTGTTCCTATCTCCATTGCACTCAAGCATTTTACATTAATAAGCACATAGGACAAATCGTTATGTTGGTTCTTAGAGTCCTCTTGCTTCTTTCTCCATCTGCTCAGGACAGACCAGTGTAATTCTAGGCAATGCTGCTGTCATGAGCATCTCTTCTGAAAAAAAGGCTTTACTGAAAGCGTTTACACTTGTCTGGAGCACACACTGATCTCTAGAAGTTTATTGCACAGGTGGTCCTGAGCAGAAAATATTCTATTTCCCATGTCAGTCTAGATATACCAAAGTGGAATGTACATGTCTTGGTGACTCATGGATGTGTGCTCAGAGATAATAAGTCTCCAGTTCACCAGGTTCTCAAAAGTGCAGGGTCCCCATCTTCCCTCCTTCTTTTTCCTCAGGGGAAGATGAAAAATATTATGGGGGAAAGGTTTGGATGGGAACAGAGCAGAGGATCCAATACTTAAAGGGGGCCTACAGGAAAGATGGGGAGAATCTTTTTAATAAGGCCTGTTGTGACAGGACAAGGAATAATGGATTTAAACTAAAGAAGAATATATTTAGACTAGACATAAGAAAGAAATTTTTTACAATGAGGGTGGTGAAGCACTGGAACAGGTTGCCCAGAGAGGCAGTGGAGGCCCCATCCCTGGCAACATTCCAGGCCAGGTTGGATGGGGCTCTGAGCAGCCTGATCTGGTTAAAGCTGTCCCTGCTCACTGCAGGGGGGTTGGGCTAGATGACCTCTAAATGTCCCTTCCAACCCAAAGCATTCTATGATTCTATGATTCTATGATTTGGCAGAAGGAGCACGCTTTTTTTGCACACTCCCAGCAAATATGCAACCACCATCCCTCCTTCTCTTCTCCTTTCCCCATCAAAGGAGGTGTAGACTTTAAAGACGCCTGTGGAAAAACACAGAAGGAGAAAGGGGAGCACAGGAAAAGACTTTGAAAATCAGTGTATACTGGGCCACGCTGCTCAGGGACTAAACCTGGTGCCCTAGACCTCCTGAATCATAGGTCCAATGTATTTCCTACTTGCAGACCACTGAATTGTGTCACAACCTCAGTTTTGTTGAGGGTTGCATGGTATTCCGTACAAGAATAAATTACTGTAGCCCAGCACAAATCAATTCTGTGTCTATCTAAACTATTGTTCACAGAAACAAGTGATCGGTAGAATAAGTATTAATACTCTGTACAATAATAACGAATGTTTATTCCTAAGTTCCTAATGCACCCATCCATGCTCTATAAGGATGACTCATGTCCTTTGAGCCAGTTCTTCCTCTGGGTATACGGGGGACCTAAGTCACTCATGCTCCGAAACTGCTTTGGTACTTTTGAAAAGGTTTTGCATTACAAACTGAGTCAGAATTTTTCCTGAACTTTATGGCGTCCTCTGAAATGGATGAACATTGAAATGCCTTTGATATTATCATTGTCTCTCAGAGTAATAATTATAATTAGCTCTTTTCTAATATCCTCTTTTGGCTTTAGTACAGCTGAGGCTATAAAACAGACTTGAAATTTATCCCAGGCACTGTTGGGAACTCTTTTGTATTTTAAGTCAATACCTAAATATAATCAGCTTTCTTAATGTGAATGAAAAGTCTGTACAAAGTCAAAGGACTTTTATGATGTTCTACAAAGATATTAGACTCTTACTCCTGTGAAATAACCTTGACTAGATGCCTAGACACTCTGGTGAGGGGCATAGTAAAATGTTTCCTGTTTTTCTTCCCTCCTTCCCACATTTCATCCCTTTATCCCTCCCTTACTCCTTTCCATCTACACGGAATCTTCCCTTCCAAGTGACCTGAGCCTCTCCCACATTCTTGCCTCTCCAAAAACTTACTCCCTTTTCTCCTTTTCATTTCTAAATACTTCATATGCATCATTTACAGCCACTGTGTTTCCTTCTGCAGTCAGAAACCATTTTCAAAGACATCTGCCCATGGCTCCCTAATAAACAAGCTTATATCAAATTGTCTGATAACTGCTTCCTAAAAAGCAAGTATTCCATCTCCACCACTCATTGCTGAGGACTGTCTTGTTTTCTCATATTTTTGTACTGTTGCTCTCTTTCAATTTTTAGGATTTGGCCTTTTGTTGGTCATCCAGGTGTCCATAGGTGTCCCAGTGGGTTCAGTCATTGTCCACTGCTCTTTCCCTTCTGCATACTGTCATTTAGCAACAGAATTCAGAGCACCTTTATTCTGAGGAGTCTCCATTTTACTTCTGTGTGGAGCTTTCACCTCTGATACAGATGTAAACCTTATCTTGTGTTTCTGTCATATTCTTATTGCAGGACCATATGAAAATTCAGATGGGAGGACATCAGGAGGTCTCTAGTCCAACCGCCTGCTCAAAGCAGGGTCAGCTCTGAAGTCAGATCAGGCTGCTGAGGGCTTTATCCATCTGCATCTTCAAAACCTTCATGGAAGGAGACTGTGCAAACTCTCTGGGAAGCCTGATCTGGTGCTGGACTGTTCTTGTGAATCTCAATCTCGACATTCTGAAGATTACTCAGATATAGTGCTGCTTTTCTTTACTACTCACTTACTATGAAAAATCTATATTCTAAAAATCTATATTCTTTCTTGTCATCAAATTCCATCACCTGGGTGCTGGTGTTGTGCAGACACTCAGGGTCAGAATTCTTTGCATAGAAATTAATTTATTTGGATTGTGGCATAGGTTCATGCACAGGGCATAGGGAATTGTGACTATCTGATGGCAAAAGGAGTCTCCACTGCACGGGTTGTCACAGCAGCACCTTCAGCTGAATAAAGTGATACTTCCTGATGTGCTGTTCTGCTCATTTCATATAATCTACCTGGCCTGTGGTTGTACGTGACCACTTCAGCACATGTGTAATAAACTGTTATTGATTGTCCCAACTATATACAAAACATCTCTGAAGTACCTTACCAAAGAGCTGTCCTACGTGACCATTTCTGCATGTGTAAGAACATTTTCTATTGACTATTTACACATTTTATCCACGTACAATTTGATCGATTCTGCAGCAAGAATCTCTGTAACACTCCACCCATGACATTAATCAATAGATTTAAGCAAATAAATTGGACTAGACACAGCAGGAGCTGCCCAGTGGAATCTCTAGGGTTGTCTGAAATTCCCACCTAGAGACCTCTTGCAACAATCAATAAATTACTTAATTTTCAAGGTGGCGGGGGTTTCAGATGATCACCTAGGTTTTTTAATTCTCAGTTAGAAACTGATGATGACAGTGAGCTTAATTCCTAGCTTTCATGAGATGGGAGAGTAATAAGGTCCTGGGAGTCTTTTGCTGTCACTGGTATGTATCTCAGTCATGTCAGTAAACCATGTCTCCTCCAGGCACTAAGTGGAAGTCTCCAGCTGGGATTCAAATTAGCAAATTAGTTTACTATAGCACCATCATATTGACACAAGCATAGAAATGGATTTATGTTTGGTATTTTTTGGTTACACTATTTAACTGTGTATAAAGAAGAAGGACATTGGATTCATTCATACAGTATGGACAGGTCTGGTTTGTTCTCAGTTTGTAAACATTCATTATTAACTTATTTTTGTTTCTTGTGCTGGTTGTATTTGTTCTATTTTATTCAACCCTGCTAAGGCGGGGTTGGTGCCTGATATTGTTGTTATTTAGGAAAAAAAAACCAAACCACCAAATTAAAAACCTCCTTTTGTCTCTTACCTTGTATCAATACCTTATTCTTGGAATGAAAGACTGAATGAAAATATTCTGATGTTACCTCATTAATGCGGATTCAGGGCTGACACTTACTTAAGTCCTACTTTCAGTTACCCTGATATGACACAGCAAGGCTATTCATTTGATCAAGTTCAGAATACACATAAAGCTCAGAATTTATGAATTTGAAATTGTGAAGAGGGGGAGTGTATATGGCCCAAAGAATCTATTAGAAAAGTTTTACACAAAATAAAACTTTAAATCCTCTGGAGCTTGGCTATCTGAGGTGAAATGACGAGTGAAGGAAATGACATTGAACATAATTTTCCTTTACATGTTACTTTAATCTTTTCCATAAAAACCACTGAAAAGTCTTGGTCATGGTACTTGCTTGAAAGCTATATAGAAGAAAGTTCATAAAGTTAAATTTCCAAGTCATTCAATAATTATTTGGTCAAACAGTTCAGAAAAACTGCTCATAATGCTATAAATTATACTTTTTCTATTTTGTATATATGTGTGATTTTTAATGACAGACCTTACAAATTGGAAAACTGAAATATTCATAAATATATTTGACCTGAGTAACAAGAAGTTTTACTTTGACTTCACTCTGAAGACCACAGTCAAGTTTGAGAATGAGTATACAAATGCACACAGAAAACCAGATGCTCCAACCCATGAAATATTTGTATTAATTATATTTTTCCAACACGAAGCAACTTCAAAATCCCTGTTGTTAGCTTTGCTGTATGCTTTGGGTAAGGAAAATGTCCACCAGCAGAAAGTTTACAGAAGAACCTCAGTAAAAACATAATTACAAGTGGATATGTCCTATATAAGGACATACATATGTGCTATAAGAACAGAAGTCCACCCAGTCTGGTATCCTGTGGCTGACAGTAGCCAAATCAAATGCCCTGGGCATATGGGAGAGGGGTAAGCACATCATGATTTTCCCAGAATATTTTTCCACCTTCCTGCTATTTGCAATTCAGAGATATCTTGGAATAAACATAACATTTTTATATTTAAGAGAACTGAGGTACATAGATCATCACCTGTACCAGCAATGTTCCATTCTCTGCTAAAAGAAAAAGGACAAGCAGGTAAAAAAGAATCAGCTGATCAGCGGTATTAGAGGGGCAAAATAATCTTTGTGATTTTTTTCCTTCCTGGTAATTTATGTGATATCACAAGCACAAATCTTGCTTACATGGCCCTGTTGAGTCTAACAGTAGGTAGGAAAAGAGCAGATTTGGAGTTTGGGAATTAGTATCTTTGTGCTTGGCAAAACAGTATTTGGATGTATTTCATGCTTTTGTGTCAATGTTCACATGTGTTTGGCAAGGGATGCATGAGGATCTTCAGGGCAGCAAAGGTTCACAGCCCTTTTCCAACAGAACACAGCGTGCCAGTGGCAAGTTACTCTGTTTTAAAAACCTGACTTGGACCAGAAGTGGCATGCGTATTACTTTCAAAACATCTTTAAATCTTCTGGAATGCAAAAATTTGCATCAATGATTTCAAGATTTCCTGAGGTGGAGGCACTGCTGATACCCCTTTGGGGTCTGATCGCAAACTGGCATCCATAACAGTGTTTCTATTGCCTGAACAGGACTTAAAGAGAGTTTCTTCCTCCCTATTACTTTTGTTTAACTAATATAGTTAAGAAAATATGATCTGTTTAACTGGTTTAATTAAATAAGTGTGGTTTTTTGTGTGAACATTGTTGTTTTGGATTAATTGAATGTAGTTTAAATATTCTGAATCAATTTACATCAAAAAGAAATAAAACCAGTATTGGACTGGAATACTTGTTCACATACAAGATTTCAATGTTCCCCATTTAACACTACAGCTTAGGTTAAGCTAGTGTAATTTTGGACCTTGGACTGTGTATGATGCCATTCCACAGAACATCAGATTTTTGAGACAATGTTTTTTGGGGTTGCATTTACTTCATCACCTATTTCTCCTTAAAAATTCAGCACTGAGCAGAGGCATTTGTAAGAAAAAGAGCTAGAAAACTGTTTTCATGATTAGCAACAGCAAAACCCATACTTGGGGTCTACAAATGTTCAGATCCAGAAGCTGGTGACATCAGTGGGAAAATGTTTATTGACATTAAAATTTTGGATCACATCCAACAGACCAAATCTTCAGAACTGATAACTGATAACAAATTTTGTGGTGACTAACACTTTCCAACATTAAGTTTTTCTCTTATTTGAAATAGCAAAAAGAGCAGTTTCTTTAGGCTATTTTGCAGAGCTAAGCATCAAAAGGGTCTATAATAGCCAGATATAAGCTATTAAAAGGGAAATTTTTAAAGGCAATTAATGGGGTTTTTTTGCAAGCCAACGTCTTGTAATCTCCCATTTGGGACAGTTTTATGACATTCTATTAAAGAGGCTTTTTTATACACAGACTGTCAAAGGAAGCTTCTCTTCTTACAAACATTGTGTGTTAAAGCTCAGTGAAATTCTTGTTAGATGGAAATTATTGGCATAATCTTTAATTAAGACGTGTCAAAATACTGTCCACCCATACATTACTTTATGAAACACTCTTAGAAACTTTATTGAGACAAAACACAGAGCTGGTGACTACAAATGATGTTTGTACCTAAATGTCAGGGGCACTCAGGTCCTTTGTATGTACAGAACTGTATGAAGTGTCTTTCAGAGCAAATAAGATGTGCGCCTTTTGTCATTGGCTTTAAAAGGAACAGGGCTGGATATTGATGATCTGAGAGTGAGATGGCAGCAGCCTCCTATTCCTCGTGCATTAACAGCAATGGAAACAGAGAAAAGAACTGTGTGGGCATCCTGGTCCACACTAGGAAGGCCAGTGCCAGTGAAATGATGCACAGCATTGCTCTCTATAGCTTCCTGAGGAGGGGAAGTGGAGAGGGAGGTGCTGAGCTCTTCTCCCTAGTATCCAGAGGTAAGAATGTGGGAATGGTTCAAAGCTGCATCAGGAGGTTTAAACTTGACTTATGGAAACATTTCTTTACAGAGAGGGTGATCAAACACTGGAACAGGCTTCCTAGAGAGGTGGTTGGTGCCCCAAGCCTGTCAGTGTTTAAGAGGCATTTCGACAATGCCCTTAATAACTTTTGGTCAGCCCTGAAGTGGTCAGGCAGTTGGACTAGATGATCATTGTAGGTCCCTTCCAACTGAAATGAAATATTCTACCCTACCCTACCCTACCCTACCCTACCCTACCCTACCCTACCCTATCCTATCCTATCCTATCCTATCCTATCCTATCCTATCCTATCCTATCCTATCCTATCCTATCCTATCCTATCTCCTCATAGACCTTCTTCTGTTCCAATGGGAAGCTGGAAGCTCATGGCTTGGACGGGCATACTCTTCACTGGGTAAAAAACTGGTTGGGTAGCCAAGCCCAGAGAGTAGTGGTGAATGGAGTTAAGTCCAGTTGGCAGCCGGTCACGAGCGGTGTTCCCCAGGGCTCCATTTTGGGGCCAGTCTTGTTCAATATCTTTATCAATGATCTGGATGAGGGGATTGAGTGCACCCTCAGTAAGTTTGCAGATGACACCAAATTGGGTGGGAGTGTCGATCTGCTGGAGGGTAGGATGGAGGGACCTGGACAGGACCTGGACCGATGGGCCCAGGCCAACTGTATGAGGTTCAACAAGGCCAAGTGCTGGGTCCTGCACTTGGGTCACAACAACCCCATGCAATGCTACAGGCTTGGGGAAGAGTGGCTGGAAAGCTGCCTGGCTGAAAAGGACCTGGGGGTGCTGGTAGACAGCCAGCTGAACACGAGCCAGCAGTGTGCCCAGGTGGCCAAGAAGGCCAACAGCATCCTGGCTTGGATCAGGAATAGTGTGGCCAGCAGGAGCAGGGAGGTGATTGTCCCCCTGTACTCAGCACTAGTGAGGCTGCACCTGGAATACTGTGTCCAGTTTTGGGCCCCTCAATACAAGAAAGACATTGAGGTGCTGGAGCGTGTTCAGAGAAGGGCAAAGAAGCTGGTGAAGGGTCTGGAGCACAGGCCTTATGAGGAGCAGCTGAGGGAACTGGGATTGTTTAGCCTGGAGAAGAGGAGGCTGAGGGGAGACCTTATCGCTCTCTACAACTCCCTGAAAGGAGGTTGTAGCGAGGTGGGTGTTGGTCTCTTCTCCCAAGTAGTTAGCAATAGGACAAGAGGAAATGGGCTCAAGCTGCGCCAGGGGAGGTTTAGAT
This sequence comes from Pelecanus crispus, assembly GCF_030463565.1. Lineage (NCBI taxonomy): Eukaryota > Metazoa > Chordata > Aves > Pelecaniformes > Pelecanidae > Pelecanus > Pelecanus crispus. The sequence goes on from NC_134643.1 coordinate 13,105,366, forward strand.
TGGATATTAGAAAAAATTTCTTCCTGGAAAGGGTAGTCAAGCATTGGACCAGGCTGCCCAGAGAGGTGGTGGAGTCCCCATCCCTGGAAGTGTTCAAAAAACGGGTAGACGTGGCACTCTGGGACATGGTTTAGAGGGCATGGTGGTGTTGGGTTGATGATTGGACTGATGACCTTAGAGGTCCTTTCCAATCTTAATTGATTCCTAGTTTTTACTTTCATTATAAATAATCCAGCCACCAAGCCAGGAAACACGAAATTGCTACTCTACCCTTAATTGGTTTAGTGGTGGACTTGGTACAGGTTAATCATTGGACTGGATGATCTTAAAGGTCTTTTCCAAGCTAAACGATTCTACGATTCTGTGATTCTATGAATGGCTTTTTCCTTCCTCATAGCATAGGGAGTGATCCAGAAGATACTAGGGACAAAAGAAGGGAGGATATTCTTCTTCACCAAACTGTTTACCTATCACCAAAATATCGAATTCCATCTATTTCTCTATTTATACTGTGATTCCTTAGCATTTGATGAAAGAGATTGTATTCTTAGAAACAAGCCAAATCCCCACCCTTAAAATCTGGGAAAGAGGGTAAAAAGTGTCATCTTGGATTCAGTCAGGAATTCAGGAAATTCACTTTTTAAAATAAAATAAAAACTTCATTCTCACACTAAATTTTTCAGAATATGACTTACTCTTTGAGCTCTGTCAGGGATAGGGATAACAGTAGTTCAGCAGATGAAAATCAATTATTCTCTGATTCTATGATTAGTTTTTAGCCAGGTAAGTCACTTGACTTCCCTGGTAGTTATGTTCTGAAGCCTCTTTACAAAGTTTTGCTAGCTCTCACCTTGTGTACATTAGACCCAGCTCCAAGTGGAACAGGAGAATGGAAAGAATATTGCATGTATTCAGATACCTCATCTTCTTATTCCAAAAATTACTTTCTCACAAGCCACCCATGAGAGCTCATTAACACAAAGCCTGATTCTTGACTGTCTGTCAGCTTGATGCCACTGAGTTCATGGAGTTACTCCGGAGCAAAATTGATGTAACAGAGTGAAGAGGAAACCCCTTCTTATCGTCCACATCTTGTCTCTTTTAATAAAAAAGTATACACTTATTCTGTATTCCTGTAAGAAATTTATATTTCCTGGGAATGAGACTTGGGGTTTATAATATGACTGCATTATTATTCTTTCTCCTGCTTCTTTTTTTCCTAACCAAAGTTAAGCTGAAATTGAATACTGAACTGTTATGTTTCAATTGCAGAAGCCAGCTCTACTTTTCATCTTTGATGCTTGGCTGGGAAGGGGTCCCAGAATCATGACCCTCTCCCAGCAATAGTGGAGACACGCCAGAGCCATTTTTGCAAACTGTGGCAGTGGTATCCTTTTTTGGCCATTCAGACCACTCTATGTCAGCACCTGTAATAGTTCTTCTTCCACTAGGCAGTGGTCAAGTGGTGTAAACTGAGTTTAAGCAGAACCCAATTTTGTTCCTGGCACAGGCAAATTCTGGAAGCAGGATGCATTTCTTCTCAAGGGGATCTCAGAAATCTCCTTAGGGCCAGTTTGGTTGTATTTGCATGCAGATACCAAAGCAGTCTTGGACAAAGAGGTAGGTATGGTTTCAGTGCTCGTCTTTTCTCAGTTCTCTAGAGTATCTGCAGGCAAGACATGGTAAACGATGGAGATCCCTTGGTTTTATTTATTGTCAATGTTTATGTTAACTCAGTTGTTTTAGCAGATTGCAACATCTGTGAAACTCCACCACAGAGATGTTCCTGGAATAATTATCTTCTGCTGCAGTCTAATCAGAGTAGAGAATGTGACTGGGTCAAGGCTTTGGAGTTTGTTAAGATGAGATCCATGCAATGATAAATAATGTATGTCTAATGTGTTGCAACAAGATGTAAAAGAAAATTAATTCCAGAGGCAGTTTTTATTATTCTCGAGTCTGTAACCTGTCATCTTTGCTGTGAGTCAAATGCCAAATTACAGCTAAAATCCTGTTATGCAAATGAAATCATTTAGTCATGCTAATTTTAATTTTAAATTTAATTGTTTGTGGTTTACAACTCTTACTATCAGCCTGGAAGCCAGTTCTTCCTCCTAAATTTTAAGACACACAAAAAGCTGTTTTCCTATTCTAGTACTGCGGATGCAAATGATGATACCGTCATAAGTTGAGACTTATCTCAACTGGTTCTCAGGAAGGCCATGGGTAATGAACTGAGGAGGAAATTGGGGCTATTGGGAAGGCCTGTAGGAAGCAGAGGACTTGGGGCAGGAAGGATCTAGAGACCTTTGGTAGATATCGTATGTAGGCTACAAAGCCATAGAAAACTAGATTCCATCAGCTCTACTAGAACAGTTTGTTTCTACAGGAAAATATATCCATGTAAATAAGCAATAAAGTCCAACTATTGCTCAGGTTCAACACGCCATCAGTGGAGACTTATGCCATTTTGAACTGTGAGCATGCACAGTTACTGTGTCTGAGACCTGGGAACAGTAACTTCCTGCCAGCTTTAACACTATCTAGCTCAAATGCTCCTCTTATACCTCAACTTTTGGATCTGGTCCTGAGCTACTAATGCTTAAGCTTCAAAATGACTTCAAGGCACTTCACCAGCCAAAAACACTAAAAGATTCACTTTCCCCTTGCAGACATTACTTTGGAGTGAAACACAACTTTTTTTGACAGCATGAATCAATTCTAAACAACATTTTATTAGAGAAAATGAAACATACCAGGTGGAGCTGCAACAGGAATTTTAAATTGGCAAAATTAATCAAACTCCAAATTTGACAGGTCAGTAGAGTTAATATGACTAGAGTCTCAGAAAGTGCCCGCTAGTGAATGTTGTGCAAGACTGTTACTTTCCAAATGGGGGAAAAAACCCAAACCATTTAGATACTGCCTGCTACATGCTATATCCCCTTGCACCCAAAGAGGTTACAGTAGTGCATTCCATAACAAGTGACCGGACATGTACAAATGGTATAGGTTAATCTTTTGCTCTAAAAATTCACTAGCTCCAGGCAGACCTCTGTCTGGAGCAACTGCAAAAGTGGGTTTAGATGACCTTGATGTATACACCACCAAGTACAGAGACAATCATCTGAGAATATATATCTAAATGTAAACTACTAAAGCTAAGTGCTAGAACTCTATGTTCAGCTGAAATTTGTTGAACGTATTTGCAAACCAGCTTGGCTAATATCTAATTTTAACAGCAGAAGTTCTGCTAATTAGTTCAGTATTCAGCAACTGAGCTTTCAGACACCCTTTTCCCATTGACACAGATATAAGATGCATAGACCAGCTTATGAGAAGGCAAGTTATCTGGAGAGGGGAAAATAACTGGCATCATAGCACACAGCACAACTATTGATCTGGCAGCTGATGGTTTTGAATCTCTAACAGGACATTTCTAATAACCTAAATAAGCAACAGCTGAAAATACTTATCAGAGAAATGAAAACAGAGGAAGAGAAGACAAGGACAATATTACTAAATCATTCAGAACATGAAATGAATGAAAACCTAAGAGTGAGCACAAAGTTAAATGGGCGAGATGATGGGAACCTTTTATTGAGGTGAATATAAGAAATTTTTTATATCTACTGTACAGTATTTTGAGATAATCCTCAACTTTCTAACCAACATTAGGTTGTCCTGGGATTCAGTAGCTACTAAACTGATAAAATGAGCAGTAAAAAGTATTGTTTTAAAAAACTCACTCCCTCGGTGAGGGACATTCTTATCACAGAATCAGAAAAGGAGTTTATATCATTTGCTTGTGCATGTCATTCTGAAAAAACAGTATACTCATTTTCACTCAGGGCCAACTGCATATGTAAAAAAACATGCAAGATCTAGAGTTCCTGGACTGGACAAATTGGTCAAAGCTTGGCAGGATGGAAATGTCTAAATCAAAAGCTTTGATTGAAGGAAATCTTTCATGTTGACCACCCACTATGGAGCACTTAAGTCAACACGTATATGTCCATCTTACTCTGAAGGTTTCCAGGTACCTGAATTTCTGTTTTTATGCATGTCCAGCATCCCATCAGTGCCAGAATCTAGATGCCAACCTCCCACCCAGCTGGGAGCAGGACTGGAGGGTCAATGGAGCATTACCCAAGTTCCCCAAGTTCTCTGCAAAGATTTTGTTTTTCTAAAATTGTAGCTCCAGCTGTTTCCCGTTAAAATAGACCTGGAGGAGGCATTTGCCTCTAGAGCCCCGTTTTGGAAGTGGGGCACCAGCATCTGCAGTCAGGGGTGGGAGTGTTCCCCACTCCTCCTGATGATGCTGTTCGGCAAATAATTCAAAACATTTGGCTATAGCGGAGGCACAGGGAACATAACCCTGTAGCACAGCAATTAGTACAGTCCCATGGGATAACAGAAATTACAGAACTGATACAGTTACCTAGGCTTTCCCTAGGTCCAAGTGGAGTTAGAGGATCTCACGTTTCCAGCCACAGGCCTCCCTTATTCTTGGTAAACAGCCTAACATTACTGAAGAAATGTCACCAGGGGCTGGTGTGCTCAGGGGCCAGATATTTCATCAAGGACTACCATGTATCTGGAAATCCACACATGTCCAGGGCTCATGTGTAGTGTTACTAGCAAAATGTGTTTTCTGGAAAACATCTGGCTCACTAATCCTCTGCTACAAGTCAGAATGTACAACGGGTCTGATACTTACTGTGCAGGGACTCTGCGTTCACTGTATAGTAGCCCCAAGGGCTTATTTTTTAATAGGTTTCTGTATTTGCTTAGATGGGTGTCTTCATTTTGACAGTGTGAATACTCCTCTGTGTCTCCAACTTCACATATGGAAAAGCTTCACAAAGCAAGAGCTATTTTTTGTGCTTTGGGTAAAATAATATGGACATCTCAAGAGAACTGAGATGCTAGTTCCTGTAATCACAAAATAATGATAAATTAATGTAGCTTAAAATTTATTTGAGAGTGATATGCAGGCATATATTTCTCTTATAGATTTGAATTCCCTATATTTGTACTGCATGCATTTCCAGAATTGAGCGTAAGATCTTAAAAAGAAAATGTAGACCACAGCCAGAAGAAAAAGAAAAAGAATACGAATCGTGTGTTGCTGTTTTCCATATCATGTAATTCTATATCAATGAATTCCTTAAAAAATAAATTGCAACAAAACCTCCTGCTATTCTCATTGTAGCTTGCATATGCAGTAAACTGTATATGAGTCATAAAATAGTTCTTGATTCAATGGCCTAATGTTTTGGTATTTAGAAGGGGACATTTTCTGGGACTAATGTTGCAGTACATTGCTACACTAAAATATGAACCACTTTTATGAGGTTACACTACAGATCATTTGGATCTTTTTGTAAAATCTCTCCTGGCAAATGCTTCCTATCATATTGATTTCTGAAGAATACTTGAGATTCTCATGCTCTCATCATGGCTAATTAACATACAATAATTCAAAGAATAAATCTATTTTTGGACATTTTTTCTATCAATATTAATTAACTCCTGACTATGCTAGAATGACTGAGACAGAAGAGAGTTTTATTTTGACTTTTGCTGGGAATCTTGCTCACAAACATTGAACTACATATGCATGTTTTCATGAAGAGAAAAAAAAAAATCAAAATTCTCTTGGGTTTCTAGGCTCAAAACTTCAGAATTAAAATGAAGGTGTGGAATTCATATTTTTAAAAGCAGAGGTGACAGAGAAAAGATGGCAGAAAAATCATTTATGTATGTAAATACTGTCAGTCATTCTTATATGCATCAAAAAATAGGCAAGGTGAAAGGAAGACTGGGAAACAGAAGATTTTACTGACCGCTTGTGAACAGGGAGCTCATCCCTCTCTGTGCCCTTAAAACACTGTTCTTTGCAAGACACTGTAATACTTGGCTCTCATTAGAAATCTGCTGTCAGCAACAGCCTGAGGGCTTTTGCCCTTCAAGTTGTTGAAATGGAAAGTACAGCGGACATAATACAGTCACCCCCCTCATGTTTGACAGTTTGGAGCATACTGGATACATACAACTTTTAACAGCCAACACAGAACACCAGTAAATTTCTTAAACAATTCACTTGTACAGAGTGTATCCACTGATCACAACTGCTACATTCATGATGAAGGAAAGACTTTTCTAAGGAATAATCTTGAAATGAAGGTTTAGACAGAAAATATAAAAGGAGCCACTAGAGATCATCTAATCCAGTACCTTGTGTTGCTCATGAATGAGTCCTTGTTTGATATGTTTTTAAGAGCCTGTGAAGAGATTTTGCAGCCTTCCTCTATGACCTTAAATAGATCACTTTCACAATGATTACAAAGTGTTTCCTAATATTTAATTTAAATTCTTCTGTGCTAGAAGTTAATTCACTTTCCTACTTACTTTAGGCATGTAGAAAAATAGCTTATTCTCCTCTGTTATCACCTTTGACAAATCACAATACTATTATTATGATTTCCCCTTTATATCTCTCTTTCTTAGACCAAACAAAACTAATCCCTTTATGATTTGGTTTTGATAGTTCTAATATTACTTTAATTACTGCTCTGGATAATAATGAGTCTCCTTACCAAATGCTATCATTAGTAATGGTGAGGCTATTATTTTTGTCTCACTTACATTCCCTTTTATAATGCTTGGAAGATAAAAGTTTATTTGATGTCTAAATACTGAAAGTAGAGTGTTTCCAGATGGCCAGAATAAAACTGTTCAACTACCAAAAAAACTTTCTATTACAGTTTTAGTAGGATCACTGGTTATTGTCATTGACATCTCCATCGCGGATCTTACCATCTGAAAATGTTTTGGTTTACAGATGACCTGCAGCACAGGTGACGTTGGAGTGTCACGCTTAGTAAAAGATTTTTTTTCTCTTATGGCATGGAAAGTAAAGCATCTGTCCATCAGTATCCTCCTCACAAATAATGTAGATTTCTCATCGCTTTTGTAACTCTGATGCAGACTAAATATTTAATAATGTCCTTAAAATTAGACATATCCAACATCAAGAAATTGTTCATTCTAGTGCAGGTCAAGCCCTTCCAGGAGGCACACAGCTTGAACTACCTCATCCTTCATCAATATGTGGCATCACTAAAAAAAAAAAAACAACTGGAAAAGCCTCTTGCACATTACATCCTGCAAAGTAATAATAAAAAAAAGAAAAAAAAAAAAAAGCAAACTAAAGCAAAAAAAAAAAAAAAAACCAAACCCCTACACCCAAACAAACAAAAAACCCCAGCCTTTGCCTATTACTGCTAATTTTGTCTTAACAAGCATGTCAACCCACCCTCTATAGCAGGGGCCAGTCTTGACCATAGAGGACCAGATCACCTTGTTATGCATTACTTACAAATATAGCACCCTACATCCTGCCAGCATTAATTTGTACTAGTGCACAATTGTCTATTGCTATTGCTTCTGGTCTTATTAATGTCTTAAAAGCAATATGAGGGATTTAAATTCAGAGTGGGTTAGAAAAATCTGCCTGTTGGTTACCACTTTAAATTGTTGATGACTACTGAGCTTTAAAAATAAAGACAGAAATTTGATGGATGAAACAAGCAGATCAGGTAACAAAGTTTCTGTGAACAATGTCACTCATGAGTTGAGAGTTTTGGCAACAGTTGATTTGTAGATCACTGTTCCCTTGAATTTTTTCACAGGGAATGAAAAGTTCTCAAATCACTCTGAGGATAGTGGCTCTTAGGATTTGAACATACAATGCCTGATCCTAAAAGGAATATGATTTACTAATTGGGAAATTAAAGGTAAGAGGATTAGAATACTTGCATTCTTAGACTGAATTTGTTCTGTCCAGAATAATCTCCAGTGAGAAATGATCCCTGATAAGGGAAGGGACAGCTTATTGATTCAGTCTTATTGTCATCCCTCATTTTGAAGGAAGGCTTTCCCTCACTTTCCAATGGTTAGAGAGGCCCAGGGAGAGATCTTGTGCAATTATTTACTGCTACTACTCATGGGATTCTCATCTTCTTAAAAAAAAATGAGAGATTCAAGTTCAAAGTGGAACAGAAACACTGTCATGTCACCAGTGGCTTGAATTGTTATAGTCAGTTCAGCTTTAAAGAGATTCTTAGAGGTGGACTTAAATTGAACACAAAACACTCTCCAGTCAGAGACACTTTCTTCCACAAAAGCAACATTTAGAAGGCAGCCAGAGTTAGGGGAAGATAAAAGATATTGTGGCTATGGTATTAAGCAATGGTGGGACTTGTGTTCAAGTATACAAATGGTGAAACGCACCAACCCACCCACCCCAGACAAATGAAGCCAATTCCATGGCCCAGAGAGGAGTTAGCTTCATCTTGCCAATACAGAAGTTAGTAATAAAATCGCATATGCATGAAAAATAACATGATTCTATTTAATAATTTTAGGTTAATTTTTTATAGTATTCTAAATTCAAAATGGGAGAAAAAAGTATATTAATTCATACATGTCAGTCAACAGTAGAAGAAACCTTATGATCGTGTGAAAAAGATATTTACAAATTTTTCCATTTTGCGATATTAAAATTAGATTTGTGAACATCTGATAGATTTTTGTATTTAATAGATATCACAGAAGTGGCTTCCATTATATTATAAAGAAAAAAAGACTTTTTCCTGCAGGGTTTATACCACCATTTGCTATATATTCACTATTTTGAGCTAGCATTTTCTATTACTTTAATCAGACAATGTAATTCAGTCTTTTCAATCTCTATAATGGCATTCAAAATCCCAACAAACTTTAAGGACAAAACAATATACAGCCTCCAGGGAAAATATGTTTACTTTATATGCCCTTAATAGATGCTTTTATACACCAGCTTCTTTACTATGACTTAGCCAGAAGAAATTTTGCCTGTCATCTCATCTGGGAGGGTGGAGAAATGATCTTTTCAAAGGCTTACATGTGTATTAGGGTCAAATTGTCTTTAAACACTTTCTCCAGAGTCCCAAAGAAAATCTATTGTACTGATCAAAACAATTGGTTGACAGATATATATACAGTGTCTTTCGAGCACAAGTACAGGGCTTCTGGTAAGAATTCCTAGGAGAAATTTTATGCCTCGTGTGTTACGGAAGAAATCAGATGACATGATCATTATAACATAATCTGCACATAAAATTTATGAATCTGTGAGTGTACCCCAAAAGTATGTTTCAGAGAAATGAAAACAAACATATGGACTAAAGCAAGGAAAAAATTCATAAAGTGAATATGTTTTAGGTTTGGGGTTTTTTTCTGGAAAATGCTACTTCATTCTTTCTCCAGAAATAATTATTTGTAGTTTGTTTAAAATAAATACACTCCTTTGTTGGTTAAATGACAGGATTTTCAGCATTTGCTGGAAAGAAAGTAGAAAAATTGAAAATATATGATGGAACAAAAGTGAAAAAGTCCCTTGAAACTAATTGGCAATGTGATGATTGTCAAAAATTTAAAAAAAAAAAAAAATTACAATGTCATAAAAGACGAATGGGACAAGAAGCACTGATGTAGATTTTCACCTTAGCTTGAAAACTAACAATAAGATTATTCAAAATTTGACTTGAGAGACATTTGAACAAGATAATCAGGAAATGTATTAAATAGTAGAAGTCAGTAGACAAATCTGGTAAGTTTGAAACCATGAAGTGTTCAAATATCAGCCTGTGAATACATCTGAGCTGGAAAAGAGTGAATTAATGATGAAGCAGAGAGAAACCATTAAAACTAAAGGTCCTAATTTTGGGTCATAAAAGAGATGTTGTAGAATTTATTCTAAATTTAAGTGCAAAAATATTTCCAAGTAGGTATCATGTAAAAATACAATATAGATTTATTACAAATTAATTCAGAGCTGGTCATATGGCCAACCTTGACTGAACTGTGCAAACCCAGCTGGAGTGATGCAGAAGAAGAACCAGTCAATACCAAATGTTGACATCACCTGAATTAATTGAAAATAAGTTGCATTGTAAAAATAAAGGGACAATTTGGAAAAAGAAGTGCATTGGACTTGAGAGTCAAAATAACCTTCTATGGACTGCAGTTGTTTACTGAAGCATAGCTATAAAGATTATTGCATTTGGTTACATGGCTGCAAACAGAAATTTCCTGTAATATATGAAAGGACTTGATTCAGGATGGTACTTTAGAAACAAATACTCCTAAAAAGGCTGGATAAAACCCAGAATGCAGACCCTCAAAAGGGATGCAAAGGTCCAGAGACAGTACAATGCTTAAACTTGACTCCAGCATCAATAGGTCACTTGAGACCTTGACAAGTCTGCTACCATGTTGTGCTTTGAAGCCACACTAAATTTCCCTGTAAGAAAATTGCTATAAAAATGAGCTTATAGCTGAAAGGCAATCACTTCAAAAACGTCAGGCAAAGCAAAAGGAAGGAGATTAGAAATAATGCACAGCTGACCAAGGTCTTTAAAAAAAATTGATAGTAAAAGAAATTATATTTTCCACTCATCACTACATTTTCTAGAAATAATCAATGATGTTAGTTAACATCAAAGAAAATGCAAGAAATAATCTTCACAGGACACAGATGACAGCAAGTCATTTTTGCAAATATAGATTTGTACACAGAAGAGTAATCAACTTTTAATAAGTGTGTAAGGCAATGAATAACCTATATGCTTTGCTTCTACTGCTGTGTGTTCTCATCTTTAAGCTGGTGTTTACCCTTTTTCTCCCAGATATGACTTCTCTTTGTTTTAGATGAATTAATGGATCCTGTGATGATGTGAAAAAGGTCTCTTAGCTAATTCTGTAGTGGAACACAGAGTAGAAGCGTAAGAAAATGTAGTTCCATAAAAAAAAAGATTTTTATGTCAAAGATAAATAAATGTGGGGAAAAAAAACCACAAAAAAACCCCAAAAAACAAAAAAACACCTAGTCAGAAAGAAGGAATTCAGATCATTCAGCCTGGAACTGCTTCAGGTCAAAAGTGCTAAGACTATCCAAGAGAATAATTCTATGGGAAAGAATTCCACATCTAACAGAGCCTACAATAATAGAAAAATGTTTTATTGAAACAAATGATTGACAGAGTAGTTATCAACGGTTCATTGTGAAAATGAAAGGTTTTTATTGCATGCTGAAAAAGTCTATTGTGGATTGAAACTAATTGATATTTTCAAGAATGACTTGCATGATGGAATTAAGCATATTTCTTACTTTTGCTAATGACACCATCCTGGATGGAACTGCGAGTGCATTCACCTAGAATTGAAATGATCTTCATATTTCAGGAGATTACCTGAAGAAGATAGCATAAGAACAGCATAAGGCTGTCCTACAAAACAGGAACAAGAGCAAGATACTAAATATAGGGCAGGAGTAATCAGCTACAAAAATATAGGAAGGGGACAACTGATTATGGAGTAGTTCTGCAGGGGTATATGGCTTAGAGAGGGTTACAAACTGAACCTGAATCAATGAAGTGGTGGTGGTGCAAAAACCAAAAATACCATCTAGGACCTACAAGCAGGAATAGAGTTTCCAAAGTACTTGAAGCAATACCCCAGAAGCCTCAGCTGATGGATATTCTTAGGCTCAAGCATGGTAAAAATCAGTTGGACACAGTCTGGAGAAGAGTAATGAGACAAATCTGTAGTCATGCACACAGGTTCACGCTGGGAAAAACAATGGGACTGGCTGGCCAAAGGAAGAGACAGCTGAGAGGCTACTCAATAATTACTCAAAATTGCAAAATGTTGCTGCAGAGAGGAAGGAAATAATCTATTATTCATATTATTGGTGAAAAATGCAAGCAGTAATCAGCTTAAATTCAAATAGAAAACATTAAAATTAAACAGCAGAAAGTATTTTGATAGATGTGATAGTGAAATACTGGACTTGAGGAAGTAGGATAACTTCTGTAACTGGAGATCTTTAAGAACAGGTTAGACAACCATGTTGCAGTGCTCTTGGTTTGGGACAGGAAAATGAACTAAATGACCTCTTGAGGTCCCTTTCAGCCCTGTGATTCTATATTTAAGGTGTTAAAAATAAAGTGATACTGCAATAAAGTGAGACTTGTCTAAGGGAATGATCAGGGAAATCTTGAAAAGCATTATGGGAAATACGAACTAATAAATAAAAAAAACAGAATGGGTTTTATCCATATAAATATAAAGACACAGAGGGGAAAAAAAGGGTGTAATAAAGAAAAAGAAATATTTTTTTCAAATAATATTGAACTAGAACAGGTATGTCAAATAAATTCTGAAAAAGTCATGGAAAATCAAAGTAAGAGCAGGATGGCAAATTTTTCATCTGAGGTGGAAGTAAAAAGATTTAGCATTTTAGGAGGACTGGGCAATCTCCATTGCAAGATAAATAAAAAAAAATCTGGGCAAAATTCATGATAAAGTATAAAATATTTTTAAGAAAATGTAAATGCCAGAAGTGCATCTTTATGAATAATAAAAATAGAAACCAGATGCCACAGGAAAAGGAGATATTAATAGCTACAAAATCACTTTTTCTGACCTTAACATTACACAAGACTTTTGAACAAATTTTTTTAAGAAAAAATAATTGAAAACATGCAGATAAATAAAAAATGGGATAAAACATAATCTGCGTTAACTAAACAGATTGTCCGAGGCTTGCCTGATGCTTCAGTAAGAAACAATTTTTGTAGGAAAATCGAAATATAATAGGGTTTTTTCCTATCTGGTCTTCAAATATGGTGCTTTATGGAAATGAGTTGGTAAAGCCTCACTCTGTGGGAATTAGTAAATGAATTCTGATAGGAAAAGGAAATGAGTTATGGAAAATGACACCTGGTCATGCTTGAGGAGGAAATACCAATCTAGATAGAGTTTACCATTCTCTACCATTGATCTTTTAAAATGTTTTTCAACAACCTAAGCACTAAAGATAGTGGTATAGTGCTGCAATGGGACATGATCAGCACAGAGAAGGGCTGGGATATCATAGGGAAAGAGCAAGATAGCCATGGCTCATGAATAGTAGAAATGGGATGAAATTTAAGAGTACAACATACAGCACAATGCATTTATGGACAATAAACATAAATTTGCTATGTAAATTAGTAGAGAATGAGATAAAGAACATCAGCCTTGTAGATGATAAGATGGTTCTCCCACCCCCTTCCCTCTTTTTTTCCCCATCAGACAAGGATTCTGTCCTCTTAGTTCATAAATTATGCTCAGAACTGCCACTTGGTTTTCCTTTTTTTAGGAAGTCTAGTAAAAAGCCTCACACGGCACATCACTGGCCAAGCAGCTGGACGAACTCAACTCAGTCTGCGGAAAGCCCTAGGACACAGAGTACTGGCTCCTGTTGAACGCAGGGTACCTGATATGGTACAGTATTACACACCAGCAACTTGACTATGTAGCTCTCCCATGCCCTTGCCATGCCTTAAGGTTTCTGGCATATATCTGTGCTGCTTACTACACACATAGTTTAGAAAACCACGAGCCTAAGCACCCCAGTTTAATTACTGGTAACCTGTTGCTCCTAATTCCCCTTGGCACTTACTCAGGTATGTTAATTTTATTACTGTCTGTACAGCTTCCTTTTGTAGATCGACATAATCATCTGCACATCCTCACCTCTTCATCTTTAAGTCTTAACATTTGATGTGGGTACTCAGTTGTGTCTAATTAGGCCCATTTCTACAGTGAAGAGAAGGATCTGGCCAGTCCAACTGATCTTGGGAATACTGTGCTATGTGACCACAAGAGTGGTGCCAGTCTTAGGACATACATGCTGTCTCTTGGGGAAAAATAATAAATCCCTGATGCCATTGTAAGGTAGGAGAGACATCAAGTGACATTTATAGGTAGTTCTCATTGACTGTATTCAAAAAAGACCAGGTGCAGAGATAGGTTATTAAGCTTATGTGTTATTATGATGCTAGTGTGCCTACATTAGCACTTAGTTCAGATCAGGAGTGCACTTCTCTAGCTAATCTCATCACCCTCATTTACAGTGTTTGGGTTACCTTCCTAGAGGCTCTCAGAGCACACAAACAAGCATATTTTCAAACAAAAGTGAGCAATATCCAACTAGTGGGTGTTCAGTCCATGGGAGCAGAGCAGAGGTTGCATGAAATGAAGCTAGAGGAGCAGACAGGTCTAGCATGCACTGTTACTCTAACAGGAGTGTTTTGGAGTGGCAGTGCCCCACTACATACATGCTGGTTTGCCTCTGAAGTGTTGGTGCTGGCAATGGTGAGAAGTCGCACTGCAGCCCAGCGCACCCTGCACAGGCCAAACCCCTTGGAGTCAGGCAGCTGCCCCAATGAGTGCAGCCTGTGTTAGGGGTGCCACGGGAGGCTTGCTTGGGCTTGGTGGTACAGAGACGGAGCAGGGCGTCTCCTTGGGACATGACCTGCAAGCAGGGGGGTGTTAGGGTTGCAGGCAGATGACTGGCTGCTGACTAGGTGCTGGCCTGAGGTTAAGCTAACTGAACAGGATGTGAGAAACTGCTGGACAAGACATGAGAAAAATATTGGGTTTGACAAATAACAATGTGAGAAGCTGACAGAAGTAACAGCACCGTGAGGAATAGCTAGATTTTAGAAAAGGATAAGGAGGAGGTATGTGAGAAACAGACAGACTTCAGATAATTGGTGGGGGAATAAGGGGAACCTGTAGGAAGCAGAGACTTGCAAGACAACTAGTGCCCAAGAAACATAGCAATACTATGTAAGGTTGCAACCTCGTTACCTGAATAACTATCAGGAATACTAAATATGGATACAGATGCAGCAAAAGTGGGAGCAATGGGGAAAAAGTAGCAAGGGGGAAGTTGTTTATGTTGGATGTGATAAGGGTGGTAAATGAGAAAAACAGTGAGGCAAAAAAGCGATAAGGACAAGGATAGAAAATGCTGACAGAAAATAAAAAGAAAATTTCATTTTTCTTCTTCTGAGGAAAGAGAAGAAGGAGATTTGTCAACTGGTTTCTGACAGAAGAAGAAGCAAAATTTTGAATTTGCAAAACTTTGATGGTATCTTTTCAAGAGCCCAAGTAAAATCTATCTGTGTAGTTCTGGTGCAACATCCTAACATAAATATTACAAAAAGGAAAGGCTGACCCAGTGACAATAAGTGGCAGATGGAACTGTAGAACTGAGAGTAAATAAAAGAAAATTGCTTTCACTTCCCAAAGGATTCCAACAGCCCTGAAGCTATGCAAATCAGTATCCTCCGAACCTCAGGTAATCTAAAGCAATCCTGCACCTGCCCTTGCTTAAATTGTAAAACCAATACAACCTTGCAAGGAACCACTGCATGCTATAATAAGCAAGATCATTCAACTGCAGTAACTAAAGTAATTAAAGACTATGTATTCAAAAAAGAGCTGTGTGCCAACTTAATCAAATTTGGGAGAAGAGTATGATCTGAATAAGCCCCACCTTTATACACATTATAGACAACTTGTCTCTCAGGCTTAGGAACAGCTAATGTATTTTTGCTGAGCATGACAAGAGCTATCTCTCTCTGCTATAGTGGTGATTTACAGTGGCTAATCAGAAAGAGGAAGAAGTGTTACTGATACATCTCCTTGCTGTTTCAAAGAACCTGATAAGGACAGAACTCATATCAGGGCAGGATCCTACTCCAAATGGATCCATTCCTCACCAAACTGATTCACTCAACTCCAAATTGACACTAAAGTAAGAAATTAAATTGAATTGTGATATTCTTATATCAATAAAATTGATTAATGCATGTTTTCCAGCATAGGGGAACCCAAAATTCTCAGATGATCTGCAATAATATTTACATTTTAAATGCCTAAATTGTAGCCACTGAACAATTTCCAGTTATTCTGGAGCCATCTGTTCAAGACAAAACCAAGCTCAACAGTGTAGCAGAGGAAAGGGGGGGGTGGGAGGGTGGGGGGGTGGGAGATTATTTTGTTTCTTATTTTAGCATTTAATCATTTCCAGATTAAGGCATTCATGAACAATGATGGTGGGGATAGAGTATAGTAGAGTAGGGCAGGGTAGAGTAGAGTAGAATAGAACAGAAAGAACACATGCCCTTGTCAAAATATTCAGGTTGCACAAATGAAGCCAATTAGGAACTCAACTGAAAAGATCTCCTTTCCCAGGCAGGTGGAATACTTTCTACACATATAGCTTTATGTTTTCGACAGCTAGAGAAAATGAATATACATTTCTAAAGAAAGTAATAGCAATGATTGTAGCTAAGTATGAAAGGTCTCTTGTTTTGTGAATCATCCATATTTTTAAGTGCTCACAATTATATGTTGAAAAATCCCATTTTCTGAAATTGTGCCCTAATTTGCTCTCAACCCAAAGAGAAGTGTTTTTAGACCCTTAAGCAAAATTTGTTGAGCTTACTATAAACATTTTGAATATGTAGGCACAGCTTGCTGATGTAATTTAGTGGAATGGTCTCCACAGCAAGAAAAAAGCCTTAAACATAAAGTTTAAGTCTTGGCTTTTCTGTAGCTTTTGCCAAGGTATAATAAAAGATAGCAACAACTTGAAAAGTTATGAATTTTTAAACATGCAATTTCATACAGGCTTCCTAGATTGCTGAAAAGAACATATGGATGATGTACTTATTTTGTCCTTGTATATCTAAAAGTGGATATATACACATTATGGGTTTGCCATGGGTTGTGAAAGTATCAACATTAGTAGTAATTCCCAGTTACCATGTATGAAACACACAGATTTTTGGACCAACATTTATATACTATTTGTTTAAAACTAATTGTGACATTTGAAGCACCACTGATACAGCTGCAATGCATAAAAGGAGAGAGATGAGTCAGTTCTGTTAAAAGATGCAAAAAGAATCTAGGAGTGGATTTCTGTGTCTACTGAAATCAATGGTAAAACTTGTATCCACTTTAGTGGCACAGGCCCATGCACTTATTTTTGCCTGCAGTTCTCTCCTCAATTTGCCTCACCTGAATTCATGCAGGTTTGGAAGAAAAATGTGATTCACTGGTATTCTGCAAGAAGAAAGAAGTGTTACCCCTCTGCAGGAACACCTCTAGGTGGATTTCTTTCTAAGTAGGCAAGTACAAGAGGAAGAAGAATGCCAGTAAATTGTTCTTCCATTGCTTACCCGAAAGGTGGGAATTGTTGTGAATGGGAGAACTCCAGCCAGATATTGAGAACAGTCACACAACTGATGTTATGCAGCAAGCAACACTGAATAATGATGTTGCAGATACCTTTATATATAACCCTCTATGTTTAACAATTATGAGAATAAATGCAGCCTCACCTACAGGCAGCACTCTACTCTTTAGCAGCAGAGGGGATGACAAACCACTTAACACAGCATAGGAATGAGCTGTGCAAAGTGCACCGATGTATGCTTGTAGCCTGTACAACATGCAAATGTCTCGTGACAGTTTTAATAAGTACATCTTTTTTATTGCATAGTAGGCCCCCTATTTAACATAACGACACAAACAGGATCTCCAAAATGTTCTAGAGTGTGCACAACACTATAGTGTGCACTCTATTGAGTTATAAACTCAAATAGAGAAGTCACACTGAAGTACAATATTTGCAATGAAACCATAAAATTAAAGAACACGGAGGTCTCTCTCATGTGGTAGGCATGCCGCAGAGGAAGTGTCTTGCTCAAGAATTAGGGAAATGGGATTGGCCAGAAGAGATAGCTAATGATAGGAAAAAGGGTGAAGACAGTGGAGTAATAGAACTAGGAAGTAAGTCTTCCGTTAAAATCACGAGCTGTAATTTTTAGTAGCTGCTGGACACTTTTACTCCCTTTGAATGTGGTAGAAGTTTCAGGTGGTTTGCTTTACTGATAGCTAGAAGGTAATTGGTAGAAGATCTTTGAGTAATTTGCACCAGATTCCTGAATTGTGTGTGAAGTCACTGTCAATGACTAATGGGGTGTATGACATAGCCTGTATTCCTAGTATAGCATGACAGCAGCAAGAAGTGGTTTAAATATGCTTGGGTCAGCAAGGTGAATCTCAACTAGATGAGTGCTGTGATGGATGAGCCAAGATGAAGGTTTCAGCAGAGGAGGTATCAGGAAACAGCACTCATGGATAATGCCACGGTGTTCATAATAGGATGATCAGCAGACTCAGGGAAGCAATAGGTGTCAACATATAGCTGACAACACTAGAATAAAATTTCCAGCAATCCTCCCCCATCAGAGAGATACGTCTGGCTCAGGTAAGGACGTCAGAGTGCAGCTGCTTTTACAGTGACTGTTAATGCTGCTCAGTTGCTCAGTAACTCCAGACTAATACAAGGGCCTCCAGCCACGCATTTGTCACCAGTTGTTCCACGAGTCTAAATGCCAAAACAGCCTCAACCAGAGTCCCTAAACACAGGCAGTACATTTATCAGACAGAACAGAACCTCACCAGTTGCTCATGCAGGAAATTGAGGGTCTCTCTTTAGTCTCTCCAGCATAAAGAATATAGATGATGAGTTTCTGGTAGCTGTACATGGAGAACTCCACTCGAGCTTTTGTGTCTCAGTGTACATCCTAATTTGATAATTTAAATGGTCAAATTATAGGCTTTTTTAAATACAGAGGACCTCATTTTGTTACCACTGGGATTATTTTGTCTCATACGTAGCTCAGTGGATTTCAATTCTGCTTTCATTTAACTGCAGGAAGAATTGGACTTCAGTAGGTAGAAAGCAGGATAAAATCTCACTGCAGTGCTGCTTCCCCTGCAGAATTACTGACTCAGAGTAAAAGATGTATCCCTGGCAGGGAAAAAGCCATCCGCAATGAACATAGATTCATAAATTTGAAAGCCAAAAAAAGATTATTATGATCATTATGCCTTCCTGCATAGTTCAGGTTACAGAAT
The DNA here is from genome assembly GCF_030463565.1 of Pelecanus crispus. Lineage (NCBI taxonomy): Eukaryota > Metazoa > Chordata > Aves > Pelecaniformes > Pelecanidae > Pelecanus > Pelecanus crispus. The sequence continues at coordinate 13,124,245 of NC_134643.1, forward strand.
TTCCCACAAGTGATTCCAGTGTCAAATCCAATAATTTACAGCTGAACTAGAGTGCATACCCTGAGAATGATGGGATTTTTTCCATAATGATGATACACTGTAGCCCAGTGTACTCTGTAATGCTAGACAGCAGCTCCCTTGCTAGAAAAGCATTGAGAAAATACAAATAACATCAGACCTTTAAAAACTTTGTTTTAAAACATTTTTCAGCATTCTTCCATATCTTATTTTGAATACAGTTAGAGTGAACTTGGTTTTCAAAAGCAAATACATTGTTACAGTATTCACTGAGTTCTGCTACATGAGATATTCATTGACAATTTGTGCAAGTATTGCCTTTGACAAATAGGAGACTTAACGTATAGCTGGTGTGCCACAGATGCACTTTGGAAGTGAGGGTATATTTGTAATGAACAGTGTACATGACCTGATACCTTCTTTGGTTTCTGCTCTGTATTACCCTTTTACAGACATAGTTACTCTGTACTTGTGGTCTCTGTGCATCTAGGTACAGGAATGTTTGAATACACAAAATGAATCTCAGGCAGTTTTCTGCTGGTGCTCACTATATCTGCCTTTAGCTGTGTCAGGGTTAGTGTGGCATCCAGGAAACTATTTGTTTGGTGCAAGGAGCATGCAGTCATTCAGCTAACACTCTTATTAACAGATCTGCCCAATGGAGGCTGCAAGAGAGAATTTCATCCTAATGTTACTTCAGGGCAATGAGTCTCAGTTCTCAGCTGATGCAGAATTGGTATAATTTACTGAAGTCAAGGAAGCTGCAAGAAAACCCATTGTAACCAGACGGGAATAAAGCCATCTTCAAAAACTCCTGCAATGCCAATGCTACCTGGAAAGGGCTTATTGTTCAGCTTCTGCGGCAAGAGCATTTCTCATCTAAGCTCCAGCAAGCTGCCTCCATACCATCAGTGCACCTGTCAGCATGCAGCCACCATGGAAAATGTGCAGAAGAAGGGAACCAATGGACTCTGTAGTGTCTGTCCTGCCCTAGGATAACCATGCAGCTATTAGAAGTCCACTCCTAGTTCAGTGCATAATTATTGTTATATTTCTTTTGGAAATGACTGACTTTTATCAGCCTTGATAGCTCCTCCCCTGGAAAAGGTCAGTGTCTCCCCAGGGAGGTACTGCTCACAGCCTGTGAGAGATTGCCTGGGAGTCATACCCTTTTGTCAGCTGACCTTTAAATACAATAATGTCAGTTTGTTAACAAGAAAGTTTCATTTGTTAAAGTCCTTGGTGTTAGTCTGACATGACTTGCCATTTAAAACATTTATCTGATTTTTTCCTACCCTGTGATCTCATGATAATGCTATAGTGTTAAACTCTGAGGTCACATACTAGGCAGATTCCCTGTCTAGCCCATATTTGCAAGCTTAATATAAATATTCTCCTCTGTCATTAAACTACTTTTAAGGAAGTTCAGACATAAGTTCAAAGAAATATCATACAATTTCCAAAAGCTTTTATGCTGGGTGCCAGGAATGCTCCTTCTGTTTCTCTCTGTCCCTGATTGGCAATTTTTGGGAAACTTGGGGAAATTTTTTGATTGATTTCATGGGTCTCATTAAATCAGTGTTCTGTTCTGTAAAACAAATACCATACTCCCTTCTGAGGGGAACAGAGGGTCCAATATGCTGGGTGGACCCTCCTCATAGGGACGTCTGCTCCCTGCCAGGAGCCCAGGTCAGAGATATCACCAGGAGACTTCCCAGCCTGGTATGGCCCTTGGACTACTACCCATTACTGCTCTTCCATGTGGGTGGTGACGAAGTTGCAGTGCATAGCCCAAGGGTGATTAAAAGAGACTTCAGGGCCTTGGGACAGTTAGTGAGGGAATCTGGGGCACAGGTTATTTTTTCTTCTGTCCTTCAAGGTGAAGGAGGTGACATTAGAAGGAACAGGTGGACCCAATCTCTTAATACATGGCTCCATGGCTGGTGCCACCATCACAACTTTGGGGTTTTTGACAATGGGACAGCCTACACAGCACCAGGCTTGCTGGTGTCAAATGGGAGCCACCTTTCTCAAAGGGCAAAGAGGATGTTTGCTCAGGAGCTTGCAGGGCTCATTGACAGGGCTTTAAACTAGATGTGAAGGGGGAGGGGGAACACACCAGGCTTGCCTGTGACAAGCTGTGAGATGGTACACAGTGGTTAGAGGGACAAGGTGCTATTATGAGCCCTCAACCTGTTGCCCAGAGGCATGCTGGGGATGCTGCAGCACAGTCAAAGTCTTGCAGGGATGAAATGGGGGCTCCTGAGGTAGTAGGACCTAACAAGGAAACCTCCGTGAAACACCTCAAGGGAAACAAGGGATGTTCCACTAAGAAGGTGTCATGGCCAACAGCCCAGATGAAATGCCTCTACACAAACGCACACAGCATGGGGAACAAACAGGAGGAGCTGAAAGCTATTGTGCTACGAGAAAGCTATGACTTGATTGCCATAACTGAAACTTGGTGGGACAAATCCCATGACTGGAATGTGGCTATCGATGGCTACAGGCTGTTCAGAAGGGACGGGTGAGAAAGGAGGGGCAGAGGCGTTGCCCTCTACATAAAGAAATCGATACAGTGTGAAGAGCTGTCCTTGAAGAATAGCCACAAGCAGGTCGAAAGCTTATGGGTAAGAATCAGAGACAGAGGCAACAAAGGGAACCTTGTGATTGGTGTCTACTACAGGCCACCTGATCAAGGGGAGCCTGCTGACGAAGCCTTCTTCCTCCAGCTCCGGGAGGCTTCATGCTTGCAGACTCTTATCCTGCTGGGGGACTTCAACCACCCCGACATTTGCTGGAAAAGCAACACGGAGAGCTGTAGGCAATCCAGGAGATTCCTGGAATGCATTGAGGATAACTTCCTAAGCCAGGTAATAAACACCCCTACCCGAGGAGGTGCAATATTGGACCTGAGGGTCACCAATGCGAGTGAGCTCATTGGTGATGTCAAGACTGGAGGCAGCCTGCGCTGCAGTGATCATGCATTGGTGGAGTTCACACTCCTGAGGGACATGGGAAAAGAAAGGAGTACAGTCAGGACCCTAAATTTTAGGAGAGCAACCTTCCAGCTCTTCAAGAAGTTAGCCAGAAGCACCCCCTGGGAGACAGTCCTCAGGGACAGGGGAATGGAACAGAGTTGGCAGATCTTTAAGGACACCTTCTATAGAGCTCAAGAGCTATCAGTCCCCAAGTGTAAGAAATCAGGCAAGGAAAGGAAGAGACCAGCATGGCTGAGTCGAGACATGCTGGTCAAACTAAAGAGTAAAAAGCAGTGGAAGCAGGGACAGGTGTCCTGGGAAGAGTACAGGGAAGCTGCCCGGTTGTGTAGTTATGGGGTCAGGAAGGCCAAGGCACGGCTGGAGATGAATTTGACAAGGGACATAAAGAATAACAAGAAGGGCTTCTACAGGTATGTCAACCAGAAAAGGAAGGTTAAAGAAAGCGTACCCCCCCTGATGAGCAAGAATGGTGACCTTGTGTCAACGGACAAAGGGAAAGCAGAGGTACTCAACAACTTCTTTGCCTCAGTCTTCACCAGCAACCTCTCTCCTCACCCCTCCTGAATCAATGGACTGCAAGATGGGAGCCAGGGGGGTAAAACCCCTCCCACTGTAAGGGAAGATCAGGTTCGAGACCACCTGAAGAACCTCAATGTACACAAGTCTATGGGACCTGATGAGATGCACCCCAGAGTCCTGAGAGAATTGGCTGATCTAGTTGCCAAGCACTCTCCATAATATTTAAAAAGTCATGGCAGTCAGGTGAAGTCCCTGGTGACTGGAAGAAGGGGAATGTTGGGCCCATTTTTAAAAAGAGAAGAACGGAGGACCCTGGGAGCTACCAACCTGTCAGCCTCACCTCTGTGCCTGGGAAGATCATGGAGCAGATCCTCCTAGAAGCTATGCTCAAGCGCATGGAGGACAGGGAGGTGATTCGAGACAGCCAGCACGGCTTCACCAAGGGCAAGTCCTGCCTGAACCAACCTAGTGGCTTTCTAGGAAGGAGTGACTGCATCAGTGGACAAGGGAAAAGCAATCGATATCATCTATTTGGACTTCTGTAAAGCATTCAACACAGTCCCCCACAACATCCTTCTCTCTAAATTGGGGAGATATGGATTTGATGGGTGGACTGTTCAGTGGATAAGGAATTGAATGGTCGCATTCCATCGCTGGATGGTCGCATCCAGAGGGTAGTGTCAACAGCTTGATGTCCAAATGCAGACCGGTGACAAGTGGAGTCCCTCAGGGGTCCGTACTGGGACCAGTGCTGTTTAATATCTTCATCAATGACATAGGCAGTGAGATTGAGTACACCTTCAGCAACTTTGCAGATGACACCAAGCTGAGTGGTGCAGTTGACACGCCAGAAGGATAAGATGTCATCCAAAGGGACCTGGACAAGCTGGAGAGGTGGGCCTCTGTGAACCTCATGAGGTTCAACAAGGCCAAGTGCAAGGTCCTGCACCTGGAATGGGGCAACCCCCACTATCAATACAGGCTGGGGGATGAAGGGATTGATAGCAGCCCTGCGGAGAAGTACTGGGGGGTACTGGTGGATGAAAAGCTGGACATGAGCCAACAATGTGCGCTTGCAGCCCAGAAAGCCAACTGAATCTTGGGCTGCAACACAACATGCATGGCCAGCAGGTCGAGGGAGGTGATTACCTGGACTTTAGCAAAGCCTTTGACAAAGTCTCCATAATATTCTCCTTGGGAAGCTGGCAGCTCATGGCTTGGACGGGCATACTCTTCACTGGGTAAAAAACTGGTTGGGTGGCCAAGCCCAGAGAGTAGTGGTGATTGGAGTTAAGTCCAGTTGGCAGCCGGTCACGAGCGGTGTTCCCCAGGGCTCCATTTTGGGGCCAGTCTTGTTCAATATCTTTATCAATGATCTGGATGAGGGGATTGAGTGCGCCCTCAGTAAGTTTGCAGATGACACCACACTGGGTGGGAGTGTCGATCTGCTGGAGGGTAGGATGGAGGGACCTGGACAGGCTGGACCGATGGGCCCAGGCCAACTGTATGAGATTCAACAAGGCCAAGTGCTGGGTCCTGCACTTGGGTCACAACAACCCCATGCAATGCTACAGGCTTGGGGAAGAGTGGCTGGAAAGCTGCCTGGCCGAAAAGGACCTGGGGGTGCTGGTCGACAGCGGGCTGAACATGAGCCAGCAGTGTGCCCAGGTGGCCAAGAAGGCCAACAGCATCCTGGCTTGTATCAGGAATAGTGTGGCCAGCAGGAGCAGGGAGGTGATTGTCCCCTTGTACTCGGCACGTTGAGGCTGCACCTGGAATACTGTGTCCAGTTTTGGGCCCCTCAATACAAGAAAGACATTGAGGTGCTGGAGCATGTTCAGAGAAGGGCAACAAAGCTGGTGAAGGGTCTGGAGCACAGGCCTTATGAGGAGCGGCTGAGGGAACTGGGGTTGTTTAGCCTGGAGAAGAGGAGGCTGAGGGGAGACCTTATCGCTCTCTACAACTCCCTGAAAGGAGGTTGTAGTGGGGTGGGTGTTGGTCTCTTCTCCCAAGTAGCTAGCAATAGGACGAGAGGAAATGGGCTTAAGCTGCACCAGGGGAGTTTTAGATTGGATATTAGGAAAAATTTCTTCATGGAAAGAGTAGTCAAGCATTGGAACAAGCTGCCCAGAGAGGTGGTGGAGTCACCATCCCTGGAAGCGTTCAAAAAATGGGTAGACGTGGCGCTTTGGGACATGGTTTAGTCTAGTCTACCCTTTTGGTTTAGTGTGGATTTGGTAGTGTAGATTAATGGTTGGACTGGATGATCTTAAATGTCTTTTCCAACTTAAGCAATTCTATGATTCTGCCTCTCTACTCTGCTCTGGTGAGACCCTACCTGGAGTACTGCATCCAGCTCTGGAGCCCTCAGCACAAGAAGGACATGGATCTGTTGGAGTGGTTCCAGAGGAGGACCACAAAAAAGATCCAAGGGCTGGAGCACCTCTCCTATGAGGCCAGGCTGAGAGAGTTGGGGTTGTTCAGCCTGGAGAAGAGAAGGCTGCGAGGAGACCTTATTGCGGCCTTCCAGTACTTAAAGGGGGCTTATAAGAAAGATGGGGACAATCTTTTTAGCAAGGCCTGTTGTGACAGAACAAGGAATAATGGTTTTAAACTAAAGAAGAATAGATTTAGACTAGACATAAGGAAGAAATGTTTTACAATGAGGGTGGTGATGCACTGGAACGGGTTTCCCAGAGGGGTAGCGGAGGCCCCATCCCTAGAAATATTCAAGGTCAGGCTGGACGGGGCTCTGAGCAACCTGATCTGGTTAAAGCTGTCCCTGCTCACTGCAGGGGGGTTGGGCTAGATGATCTCTAATGGTCTCTTCCAACACAAAGCATTCTATGATTCTACAATTCTATGATTCTACTCATCCTCTCCGTACTAAAGGGGCAAATACTGAGTGTTTAATTAAAGACAAGAGTGCAAAACTCTTTTCCAGCTGAGAGTTTAGCTAGAGTATAGATGGGAGAATGTGAATCATCCAACACTGCAGCATAACTTCAGACACAGTTTCCTGAACTCCTAGGGTTCATCTGGTGCAGAATTACAGGCATATTAGGCCTTTTGGTGAGCACATATACTAGTGGCAGAAAGTAAAGTATTTTCTATTGGACTACTTGGGGACATCATTTTACTATTCACACTCTTACACAAACAGAAGGTCAGGCTCTTATGGATCTTCTCCTAGGAGTTACTCAAGTTCTTTACAGACTACAGGTAGCAAGCTAAATGTAAATCTTCCCTGGAAACTAGCCGAGTCCCTGCTGCACAGCCCTTCTTCCCAGGTTGCTTATGTAGACAATTTATCAAAATGCACGGGATGCCCCTATGCCTACCCAGCAGGTTTGCTTCCAAAGAAAACTGAGGACAATGTGTATGCTGGTAACTAACACATGGGGACTATGGTTATGGGACATTATGCAGAGCACATCTGCCTCCAGCATGGACACATCCATTAAGAAGAGAAGAAACAATGAGGCCATCTAGGCTGACTGCCTATTATCACTTGAAACTCAGCTTTTTCCAGACACATCGTATGGACTGTAAAATCCCAGCCCCTCAGTCCTGCAAGTGAGAACAAGGGGAGAGGGTAAGAATGACGCGCCATCAGAGTCTGAGAGCTGTTTAGAGTCAGGACATTGAGTAGACAAAATATGACCAAATATCCATTACCTCACACCGCAAAAGCCGAAGTAAAAAAAAAAAAAAAAGAAAAAAATTTCAAGCTGCAGTCCAAACTAATCTGTCCAATGATTGAAATGTTCTTTGAATGTTCTTTGAAATGTTCTTTGAATGTTCTCTGAAAATGTTCTTTCAAACTCTGATAATCACCTTGATCATGAATGTGTGATTGCTTTACACTTGCAGCACACCTAAGGACACGGATCCCCTGAAAATCACTAGAGCACTGACAGAGCTGTGCTGACAATCTGCTTCCAGCTGTGCCCTGTAAGCAATGCTTCAGGTGAAGATGCACACACACACCCTCAGATTATTTTCCTACCTCTGCTTGATATATCTTCCCCTTAATGTAATTCTGAAGTTCACATTATCCCTTTTAGTCACAGCACTGCAGACAGCTCATGTTAAGGTAATTATCTGTGATGACCCTGAAGTCCTTCGTGGAGTCTAATGTACCTACCATGCTCATTACCATAATAGCTGAGTCTCCATAGTATCAAGGCATCTGAGTCAGCCATGTCAATGTGCAGAGCACAGCCTGGAGAACAGCAAAGAAGGAAAGTAGATGAAGATAAAGATTCAAGAGCAAAAGCGTAGGATCTTTAAATTTTATAAGCAGATATCTAGGAGATCAAAAGAGAAATGTAAATTTTCAGTAACAAAACAAAGACGTATTACTGACAATGTTTCACTGGAAATACTAATGCAAAAATCACTTTGCAAAACATAGCACAAAACTGCATTGCAGGAACTGACAGGAAATTTTTTTACTAAGAACAAATAGATTGAACAGAAGCAAATTGCAGTAGAAGACTAATGCCACTGTCATGTACACTGCCTAAACCAGGAGTAATTTCATTGAAACCCATGCAGTTACATGTGTGTAAGAGCGCTATAAGAGCAGAATAAAGCTCAACGTAAGGGAAATTCAGCTGCATTAGTTTGCTGTGTTGCAGTAGACTGTCATGTAAAAATCATGCACGTTACCCAGCATGGTTTCTGTCAAATTATATATTCACTACACTCTTACAGATCTTTCCTTGGTTATTTGTTTCTTGCTGGTTAGTCATTAACTGACCTCCTTTAACATATGACACATGCTTCCTAACATCTATAGCTTTGCAGCACTAATAGAGGAAGTATCAATCACACATTTTCTCTGTTGAATTACACATCTCCTATTTGTGACTGTATTGTGGGAACAGTCATGCTGGAACAACAGTGCCTTAGGGTGGGAATCATCTCACCTCATTTTACATGTCTACATCTGAGGCAGTCAAACTCAACTCTTCTCATAGCCAATTACAGGCATTTCTGTATTAGGGCATAAATGGCATCTACTTTAAGTGTAGATGAGTCATGATCTAAAAGTGCCTATTTCTCTTTATTGGCTGCAAAGGGAGCCAGGAGTGACTGGATCAAATATAGCCTTCTACAATAGACAGCTACACAGAGTCAGCTGAATAGAATATCACCCCCGCAGTTTATAATTTTGACAAATCACACACACACGTTTTAAACCCAATTTGTTCAGTGAAGCGTTCTTTTAACAGAGCTTTTGGCAACTAACATGCACTCTAGAAAATCAGTCTTTCTGTATAAACCTTCCCTGCCAACACACATGTGGGCAAGTCTGTGCCACTGTGTCGGACTATCTCTCACTTAGATAAGCACTTTGCTGCTTACCAAAGGACAGCAGTCCAAAATTGTATAGCTACCTCCTAATTACATATTAGTCCTCTGCGGCCTGGCCTGTAGAAAAGCATTTTAATGAAAAGATAGAAAGTAAAAAGGGTTTTCATGAATTTTCATGACCTTTCATGAAAAACCTTTTCATGAAAAACCTTTCATGACCTTCAAAATATTTTCATGAAAGGTTTTTGGAAATCAGACACTTCTTGCTACAGATGTCAGGTTATTCCAGAAAACCTGTGTGCTCTGTGGGATGTGTTGTCATGTGTTGCCTAATACTCATGAAGTTAAGTGGCATCCTCATTCACCTTGTGCTCTTTTCTTCCAATTGCCACCTCAGGTACCGGAGCATACTTGATGAGCTAAAGCACAGCAGTGCAGATGCCCAGAGTTGCATACCTGCTTCAAGCCAATCTAGCACACAGTAGTTCTGGTCTGCAAGCCATCTAATCAGTGTAGGTCATGAAGGGCACTGGTTAGGACCACTTCTCTCTTCCATTTTCATTCCCATCATAACAGTAACATGCTGACATCTCAAGGGATATGCTTTGCTTATAAACAAAATGTGAATAAATTTATATCCCAGATAAGCAAGAAACAACTCTAGGTAGAGCCCCTTCCAACATCAACTGTTCTGTGATTCTGTGAAAACTCCCACAAACCAGCTGTTAGGAAGGTTGGTCAACAGGAAATGGAATTGATGCATTTTTACCTATGCCTGCAAAAGCAGCTTGTGGAACAACCTTTAAATATGCAGTGAGGAAGGGTACCACTGCTGCTGCTATTAGAAATTCTTGTTGGGATATCCAGGTAAAAAACAGAGTTGTAGACTTAATCTCTGCCATATGAAGTAATTGGAATGTCATACGTCCCCCTCTGTTCATGGGTCCCTTCAGTAGCTACTTCACAGCAAGGTGCCAATTTCTACTGTACAGTTTCAAATATAACAGATCTATCCATGTTACCGCATAATGGCAGCTTTCATTTTTATTGATTTTAAGATGATTCTTACAGAGCAGTTGTTGGAGTTACTCTTACTTCAATCTGTTCATAACCAGTTGTAGGAAATCACATAATTGTTTGCAAATTAACCAGTTTAGAGAAAAATCACGTGCAATACTAAAATTCATAAGATGTCAGCACACAGCAGGGCAGTATTTTTAAGGTGCTGAAACTGCACAAAAACCAAAGGACCCTTTTTCCCCCCACAAATACTATACATATAAACTAAATTGACTCTCTTCACATGAAACATTTAAAAAATACATGCCTCACCATGTTTTGGATATTTGTCCATATTTCAGATTGGCTTAGACTTCAAAATCAAGATCTGCCAAATGAAAACCAAGATCTGAATGCCAAGCAAGGCATCTTGATGAACAATTATGTTTTTAAAATTTCAATTATTTTGCAAATAGAAGCACTGAATGTCACTCGTGATTAACTGGCTTGCATGAAATACTGAGTTTCCAAAGAGAAAAAAACAGTTCTGGGGTTTAGTCCTCATCTTACATCTTTAGCCTACAGTCCTAGAACCCCATAGCTGGACTGTTTATACCACCTTACACTGACTATGTTTGTACCTTCTAGAGCTGCTGTAGTTTCAGTATTGAACAATACCATCGTGTACACTTAGTAGTATTTTTTTAATATTCCCATGCACTGTCTTAGGCAGGACAGTCTGCAGATGCAGAGTTTTAAAGACAGTCTTACCTTCCTTTGGTATTTTGTTAGTTGTTACAAGTTGAGAGAAACACTGAAGGAATTTGTGTTTAATGTCAGTCCCAGAGAATGATGTACAAAGCAGCCTCATTCCATTTTCAGCATACAGATTGCCTAGAATATTTTTTAAATCTTTCTTTTGGGGGGAATACATATGGACAATGTGTCATGTGACACTGATTTTTCTTGGACTTTTAAGAGTTTATATGAGATAAGAAGTTGCTCTTTTAAAACATCCTGGTTTTCCAGAAATTGACTTTAAGGACATCTTTTAAAATTCAGGTGATGTAAGATTGTAATTTTTTTCCCAATCCTCAAAAGGGCCTAAATGTCATTCTGTTCATTAAAGAAAAGCACATAAAGCAAAAGAAATTATTTTCCCAGTTGTTACTTCACAAACATAAACCTCATATATTTACTACAGCAGTTACTGTTACTTGTTCATGCTTTGTAGCTTTTGTATTAAGGAAATACGATGGGTAGTGAGGTGACTTAGATCATGTGGACATACAGAACAGCTTTGGAAATCACCTTTGCATTCATGTGGAGCAGAAATGAAGGGGAAGCTCAGCCAAAAGGGAAAGAGTTTCCCAGTTTACTCTATGACATGTCAAATGATTAATATCTTCCCTGTGGGAAAATGGCACACTGCAATAGTATCAGCAATATGAAAGCTTCAGAGAGAGAATTCGAGCCCATGAGACCTGGAAGGTTGAATTAGAGGAACTGAGAGAGACAGGAAAATTAATCAACAGCACTTTCAGGGACATGTTGGAGCCATCTAATCTTCAAACAGGCATAAGTCCTACCTAAAAAGCAATCTGAGAAGTTCATTAAGGAGAGGTTCAGAAACACCAGAGAAGCTGGAAGGGGTAAAATAAGATCCCAGTGACAGGTTTTCTCCATTAGATAGTATCCATGTAGCATCCAGAGCTAAGGATGCTCCTCTGAAATCAGGAACCCAAACTGGAAGGAGAGGAAAGGTTGGTAGGAGATGTAATCACCAGGAAAAAAAGATATGTGTTTGCTACCTCAAAGATGATTATATAATGACTTCCTTTTTTGCTCATCACAGATGTGGTAGACATTATAAGGAACCTGAATCATCTACAATACCAACAGGACAAGGCAAAGGGAAGGAAAATCCTTGGTGAGAGGATGATGGAAAGAGGAAATGGCTCCAGGTTCTTTGTGAATAGAAGCAGTCTGAACAGGAGAGATGAACCATAAGGGAACAGACTAGCTGGTATTTAAAATCAAGAAGGTTGTGAGGGAGCTTTTAAAATATAATGGTGGGGGAGTTCCAGTGTTTTGGACAATACTTCAAAGAAGAAACCTGCTGGAGCCCAAAGGACAAAGGAGAGCTCGGGAAAGACAAGTCCATTGGAGAAGGCAAATGAATTTTTTGCATGGGCATTCAATTTAGAAGAAACTGGGGGGCATTCCATGAAAGCCTTTTCTTGGGGGCAAGGAGAAAAGCGGTAAGGATGTCCACAGAGAATCTGTTTGAAACCAAAATAACTGTGGAAAAGACTGTGGTATAACTACACATAAAAGATGTATTAGTTTGACCTGTGGATAAATACTGTCTGATTAAAAAGATTGCTCCTTTAGGGGGAAGCTCTGCTTTACAAGTGTCTTAGAGGGTTCTGAAGGGGTCGACAATTGTGTGAATAATAATTATTTAATTGATTTAATCTATCCTGATTTCCAAAGAGTTTTTAAAGGAACTTGAGAAGCAATAGGTTGAAAGAGAAGGTCTCAGCATGTATAAAATATTAAATAAAATATAGAAAACTGAGAAAGGAGTAAATAAAGTTTTTAAATATCAAGAATGTCAGCAGTGGATTCTGTAAGGATCTGTTCTGGGACCTATGCTGATTAATATATTCATAAATGACCCAGAAGAGAGAGTAATCAATGATAAGATTTGCTGATGGTATAAAGTTATTCAAGGGAGTAAGATGAGAGCCAACTGTGAAGTGTTGCAGAAGAACTGACAAGGCTGATTGGGCAATAAAATGTCAGATGAAATTTAGTGTAGACAAATGTAAAGTAATACCCATGTGGAAAACCAGTTGTAGCTTCAGACAAAAGGGTTTATTCTGAGCTGGCTTTCACTTCTTGGGAGTGAGAACTTGTGGTATGATAGCTAGTTCTATGCAAATACCAGCTCTGGGCTTAGCAGAGTTTTTAAAAAAAAAAAAATTTAAGCACATGTTAGGAACACGTTGGACAAGCAATAGAGAACAAAGAAGAAAGCACTTGTTTACTGCTGTGTAAATTCACAAATCACCTGTGCTGCGCCCTTCAGTTTGAAAATATGTTATGTGAGAAGTGCGATAGAGATCTACAGAATCATGGTGATCATGGAGAAGAAGGAGACTGCTCAACAATAATTCAATCAATAAAAAATAATCAGTCTTCATCAATGCTCAACATCAATAACAGAACTAGAGGTCATAAAATGAAGCTAGTGGGAGCATTTAAAAAAAAGAGGAGGTGGTTCTTTACACAATGGACAGTGAAGCTGTATTACTACTTGCCAAAGGCTGTTCTACACATAGAATAGTTAGATGTCCAAGGGGAGACTGGATGAAATTCTGGAAGAGACATCCCATCCATGCTTAGTAAACAGATCAACTTTAACAGGCTCAGGAAGTCCAACAAGAGGAAAGCATTAGGAATAACCTTGTCCTCACACAGCTCATTCTTTCCTCACTCTTCCCTGGAGGTCTGTTTATGGCCATTGTTGGAATCAGTGGTCTAGAAGGACCATTTGCGAGGACAGAATTGATAGGACTTATGTTCTTATGTGCTTATAGGTCGCAAAAGACAGTGCCTACTTTGTCATCAATGAGATCCCAACACTTTTCATGACAGAAAAAAGCTGTTTGGTCCAATTGCAAGTATTTATCTAGAATATCCCATAAACTGTACAAGAAATATATACAGTTCCACAAAAACCTGCTTGCATGTTAACAGAGTTTGCACTCCTCAATTGCAAAACATTACAGGAAACTATCTGCAATGTCTGGAGACAAGGTTGTTTCGTTTGTCAGTAAGTAAACAAATTATTATTCCAACTAAAATAAAGAAGTCAAGATAAGGTGGAAAGGTAAGATGGTTCTGTGCAAAGAATATAATGGGATTCTAGAATCGGAAAGCAACACACTTGGACCTGTGTTGTAGCAGGGGGACAACCAGTGAGAGAATGTTTTCAAACTTGTGTACCTGAAATTAAGCACCTGAGAATTCAGCAGACATTGAAGATATCCTTCAGTACAATAGTACTTCACATGTGCCACAGAAGTTTAAACAACGATGCAAGGGATTGGACTCTTTGGCTGAATAGATTTTGGAATCAATCCCTGCCTAGCTGGAAGCCTTATCAACAGGATATGAGATCCATTTTGTTTAACTTTAGATGTTTACAGTGTGTCTATACCTGAGTTAGTTGTCTGGACTTCTTTTGCAGTCAACAGAAAAATATTTTCAACATGCTACACAGATGATAATTTTCGATGTGTACAAGATGGGTTGTAACCAAAATGTCTGGCTGCTTCCAGTGACCATAAAAGGACTCTCAGGTACAGAAAGCTACACTGTAGAAATCTCAAATTTAGGTGAGATGTCTCCTACTGCAGATGCCCATGTGTTGAATAGAACTATTTTTCTTACCTGAACATACCTACAATTTTGCCACACTGCCACATGTTCAACTGATTCCAAAGATGAAGCCCACCGCCTACCGCAGGATCTCTTTTCATCCTTCTAAACCCCAACATACACATTCCCTTTCTACCCCTTCCTGTTGCTGTTCCTTTTGTCCCTTTGGTTGTGCATTTCCATTTCTTTTCCTAACTACAGTTCCATCCCCCACGACTGTCTACACTTCCACAAATAAGTAGCTGTCTTGCCCTCCCCTTAACTACAACTGACCTCCTCCCTTGTTTTCTATGCCTAATTCAGGTGGTCCTCCTGTACCTTCATGTCCCGTCAGTCACCTCAGATCTTCTTTACAGCAAGGTCCCACATTCCCTTTCCAATGGCTTCTGTGGGATAAGGTAGGCTATATAACGTAAAATGAACATCACAGGTTTTCTTTGATCATCTGGCATTCTGGCAAAAATCCAAAAATATTGTCATCTGATTATGCAAATCCAGTGAAGAGGCTACTTTTCGAGGAATGTAGTAGCTATTGAATAGAATAACTTATGAATTATACCATAAAAGCGTAAATACCAGTGGTTATTTACACAGGTATGTACCTGTGTTTGTATATTAGATCATTACAGATAAAGAGCTATTTTATAAGATGCATATTCTCAAATGTAAATGAAATACTTTTTCCTTGAAAAGAAAATATAATTTACATTCTGACTTTTTAATGGGCCCTTAACATTTACATTCTATTAAGCAGTGCAAGTTTTCCATCACAGTTTAAACAAAATCAGAACATGAAGAGCTAGAGTTTATTGGATAAAAAACTAAAACCATAGTCTATTGAAGTTGCTAAGCTAATTTTGGACAACAGTCCTGTTTCATGAAGATGCACAAGAGTATTTTTCATCTCAAGTTATTTGACTAATTTAGTTTAATGCTGAGCTGAAGCAAAGCTGTGAGATCCGGAGCATGTTGAAAAAGGAGGAAAGCTCATTTTCCAGTTTCAGTTTGTGAGTAATGATGAGGTGTGAAATGATGAGACTTACCCATTTTAAAAACTTGAAGAACATGGTAAGAAAAAATAATCAATTGACTAGTGATCATTAATACTTTCTTCATTTAATACATTAATTACTTTTGCATTAAAGCTTGTTTTGAGGAATCTTTTTTTTTGCAATTTCTATAGTTTTATTTCCCAATAAACAATATCAAAATACTGTTTTGGTTCATTTTTAAGTGAGTGTCAACTAAACTGAATTTCCATCCATATGCAACTTCACACAAACAATAATTAGAAAGATAAATTATCCACTAAATAATGAATTCACTACTCATTGATTTCCAGTGTAATAAAACTGTAAGTACTAAGCAGCACAATAAATGTGTGTAGTTTTATAACAGCTTGGACAAATACGTAGCAGACATGCATCTTTCACTGAGCAAATAGCTTCATTAAATTTATGAAATTATATCAACTAATTAGAACAGACTTTATTTTGCAGAATATCTTCAAAAAAAGGGTAAACATTACTTAAATTAATGCTTGTTGATTTAAATGATACTTAAAATCACTATGATTTAAATCACCCATCTTGGTGTATGTATTGCGTATGTGCTCTGTTTTTATATGCAGAAAATGACATCTCATTTGGAAAAGGTTGAAATCTACTCCCATTCCATTGTTAGCTGTTGAAGATTTGCATTTGCAAGTCTGGCATTATTCTATGATCTGTGTTTTGGAGATGTCTCTTCTAAATTAATGTAAACTATAAGCATTGCCTACTTAATCTGCTGGTGAAAGATCCTTGTTAAGAAATCTGAGTACAAATAGCATTTCCACAGTTGTCATAGATGTGGCTGAGGCATCTGGATAGAAGAGTCACACAGGAGTGAGTACATCTGCATTTTTGAACATTTGCAAGTGACAGTGTGATTTGCAAATAATGTGAAAATAGAAGTTTCATAGTACAGCTACAGGATGTAAAATGGTGGAGAATGATGAACTACTGAACTACAACACTCAGCTCCAGAAACTTAACACTTTACATGATTGTGCAGTGCCTCCAAACTCTTTATGATTGTCACCTAGGATAAATCAAGATCTATGATGCTGAATTTCAACACATGGGAGAAAGACAAGGTTAACTTCTAAAAGGCATTATGTACAGAAATAGTGCAGTTGAAAATTCACAAAATAAAGCAGGAAAGCTCACAATAAGCACCCCACAAAAAATGGAGTTGGCATTGATATATTAAAAGAACAGTATTTAGAAAACCTCTTTTGATCTAATTTACATTAGCCTCAGTATTCAGTACTTGCAGAGCTGGCTACAATAGTGAAATGCAAATTTGTATGGAGTAAGCAGCCAGTTCAAGCTGCATCAGAGGATGTTAGAGTGAGGGAGACTGATGTAGCAATCAAAAATGCTGCACTGCCTGCCAAGCAAATCCAACGAAGATATGCCACTGACAAAGCAGCAAACACAAGCCAAATAATTTCCCCCTGCCTGTTCATAATTGTCACAGAGAAAATATCTTTTTCTGACATGCTTCTTACATTCAAATGCAAATACCCCCATAACACTTGGCAGGTAGCATAACTGTAGAACAGACTAATTTGAGGATATAAAAAACAATAGTCACATATAAGGTTAGATTTTCAGAGGACATGATTTGTTGTAACTACTGAAACCTTTTGAGAGCCACAGAAGAGAATAAAAACTAGCTTTTAAAACTAGATCATGAAGGATATATATATCAAATTATATATGAAATTGCACATTACATTGGAATTGCACATTAAATTGAAAGAACACAGATGATTCAAAGAAGAGTAAAACTTCCATGCTTTCTCTCCTCTGGTCCTTACAAAAAAAAAAAAAAAAGCTAATTTTTAACAGACATAACTAAAACATTTTTTCAAGGAAATCAGAATACGAGTCAGACTAAGAAAAAAAGCTTACAGAATATTTAGCTGACATAGATGTATTCAAGTAGTCACAGCCAGATGTAATTCATCCTTGGATGATTAAGGAAATAGACAAAATAAGCTCTGATTACTATCTTTAAGAAGTCATGACAGACAGATAGTATCTTGAGGACTGGAAAGGACTAGCAAATTCTCTGTCTCCAAACTAATGGGGAGAAAAGAGGACTCAGTGAAATACAGATATAATCACCCTAGTTTAAAATCTTGAAATACACTGGAAAGCTTATTAAAGGTTCAATTTGTGAGTGTCCAAAAGATAATGAGATGATAAACAACCACCAATATGATTTTGTTATCAAAATTAATATGGAACCACTCTAGTTTCATTAAATAGCTTATTAGATAAGCCAAAAAGAAAAATATGTGATATAGCTTGACTTTAATAAGGTTTCTGACATTATCTAGCATGACATTCCTTAATGTAATGAAATAAGAGTAAGAAGTAATAACTTCAAAATGAGTGAACAATTGGTTAAAAATTGGATTTCAAATTGGCTTTTACCTATGGTAAACTCTTAAAATATTATGCACAGTCCTAAATAAGTTTGATCTGGGTTTCATTCTACTCAGAAATACATATTTAAATAGGAAGCTAGGCATGTAATGTGCTGCTTAGGTGGCCTAGAAATTTCAAACATTCTACTGAAATCCCAGCAGATAAGATTCACTGTACTTTCTCTTTCTAGAAAATTAGGCACCCTTAGATGAAATATGGCAAATTAGTTTGGACTGATCTGATTTCACAAAACAATATTGCATTTAATCCCATTTTCCATTTATCCCTGTATCTTAATTATTCTTTTCTTCTAAATTTGTTCAAAAGCTTTTCATTATACTTAGGTCAAACTGGAAGATCTTTAGTTTTCAGGATTACATTTTTCCTTTTCAGATATCGTTACTGTAACGCTGTTCTCGCTGCTGTACCATCCCCAGTTTGACAGATTCAATAAAATTTCTTGCTGCCAACTTTGAAACTTTATGTGCTAGTTCTTTCCAGTACTATGCAATGCACATTATTCTTTCCCTCTAGACTGAGCATAGGAACTTTGCTTCCACCTAAAATGGACAGGCACATTCATCACTTGTTTTCTAAAAACTAGAGAGAAGATGACGGATGCTGGTGCTAACCTTCCCTTCGAGGCCATGCTTCTCCTACCAGTGGGTTCACTAACTTCTCCAGACATGAACCCAGCCCACACTGAGCAGTAAACAGGTTTCCTTTTATTCAAGCAGTTTGTCAAGAACCATGTCAATTGTTTCTTGCAGGCTGAACAACATGCAGCTCTCCAGAAAGTGGAAGTTCGGCTGGAGGCTATGGCCTCCAGTTCCACTTACAACTAAGAATCTATGAGTATGCTTAGATAGTCAAGCCTTTGATTGCTTTGATTAATCAGGCCTCTCATTACTATCCATTTCAGTCCAGTTTCCCATATCTGGTCTCTTTATCAGAAACGATCCTTCTCTGTCTTATGGGTTGCCATAAGTTACTACACTGACAGTCACTTACAGTTAGTTAGAGCCAAACCTCCACCTGGTATTACTCTTTCTTCTGCAGAAATTTTATCTTAATGGATCCTACCCTGGTGGCCTACTGCAGACTCTTAGTATTGCCATCCCCAAAGCAGTCTGATCCAGAGAAATTCTGTTTTACCTGTGTTATCACTTATCCCTCCAGTTTGTTGTATGATTACTATGCAAAATTACCTACCATGTTTATCTTTATTCCTACCTTTCCCAAATAGTTCTTACTCTGTGTCTTAGTCAAACTTCTTTTGTGCCATATTTCTGAAAACCCCTGTAATACCCTGTTTCACTTCATTCACCAGTAATGTTTTGTTTTGTTGCATTGCATTAGTGTGTGTCAGTGTCTTTTCTCTCTATATGTCCAGTCTGGTAGCTAGATAAACAATCTTTCACTGTTTATATTCCTCACAGCACTCAAGGACAGTGCTTCATTTTTGTTTTCTGTTGTCCTACTTTCCTTTCTTGTAGGCCTACTCCCTTTCTTCCCTTCTTCAGCTCTATCTGATCCCGATGTCTCCTTCATTCATGAAAATTCTTCACTTCTATTTCTTTCTTCATCTGTTCCATGATTCTGGGTTTCATTTGTACCCATGCTCCTTCTTCAGTTAGTCTTCACCCCAATATATACCCAGTTAGCACCTATTCTAGGTGGTGCTCATCTGACCAGCACTCATGGATAACACGACCTGTGGATTTTTTCATTCACTCATCTTTGTTCTTTCTTCTCTCTGTATCATCTTCATTTATAATACACATTACTGCACTCATCTCTTCTAACACTTCCAAAATATTTTGACTTCACTCACTTAAAATATAACTTATCGAAGATTTCCTGCCAAAACGTAGTTCATATATAATACTGAGAGTATTCTCTCTTCTAAAACCTCTGTTAACATCTTGGAAGAAGTTTTCTTCAAGAAAAATCATGCTGATTATGCAATATTTACTGTCCTCTGCTGCCTGAGCCCTGCAATACTAGAATTAACTTCCATAATTCCCAGCTTCTTGGTTAATCAAGCACAAATTTTATTCTACTGTATAAAACAAGTTGAAATTTTCCCAGTTACTGATGTGCTTGATTTACTATTACTTCCCTCTCCATGCATACTAGATCATGGATTGTACTAATTATAATGCTGAACTGTAATACAGCATATCACTAGTAATTTTGCATGTAATTCTACAGTTCTGAGAGCATATATTTTTAATTGTTGTCAGAGATAGACAGACTTTGAATCCCCTTCCATATTTTTAACAGGAATTTAATGAAAAGTTGAAATAATATTGCTTTATATATACAAGTGTCGTGGTTTAGCCCCAGCCAGCAACTAAGCACCACGCAGCCGCTCGCTCACTCCCCCTACCCCGATGGGATGGGGGAGAGAATCGGAGGAGTAAGAGTGAGAAACACTCCTGGGTTGAGAGAAGAACAGTTTAATAATTGAAATAAAGAAAAATAGTAATGCTAATAGTAACAGTATAATAATGATAATAATAATAATAATAATGATACACGAAGCAAGTGATGCACAATGCAATTGCTCACCACCCGCCGACCGATACCCAGACAGTTCCCGAGCAGCAATCGCTGCTCCCTGGCCACCCCCACCCCCCCCCCCCCCCCAGTTTCTATACTGAGCATGACGTCATATGGTATGGAATAGCCTTTGGCCAGTTTGGATCAACTATTTTGGCTGTGCCCCCTCCCAGTTTCTTGTGCGCCTGGCAGAGCATGGGAAGCTGAAAAAGTCCTTGACTAGCATAAGCAGTACTCAGCAACAACTAAAAACATCAGCGTGTTATCAACATTCTTCTCCTACTAAATCCAAAACACAGCACTATGCCTGCTGCTTCTATCCCAGCCGAAACCAGGACAACAAGTATAATAATTATTTTATTGTTTGTTTTCAAAGCAGCAGTCACAGAAGAGAATAGATACTGTCTTCAAAGATGGTCTGTGCTTTTAGGGCTGGCGACCAAAATCCCATCTGACTTATACCAAAGACCCAATAATTTTCTGTGAGGTTTTAACAGCCAAGGTCTTGGCCCCACAATGGATGTAGGTGCTGAACATGGATTTAGAGAGGATTTAAGAGCACAACTTCAAATCCATGATTTTGAGAATTCTGCACTTAAATGCTGCCTAACTCTGCAATTGCCAAAGTTCCATAATGCCTCAGGTTTTAATTTTTAAGTTCCCAAGCACATGAAGCTCTGCCACTGCTCATTTCCATGATGACATTATTCTTGACTAATTTGACCTCTTTGCTGCCTAATATATGCCAATACACCAGATGGAGCACAAGATTGTTACACCCCTGTATAGAAGAATCCTATGTTGGAATTTATTTTGGCAGAGAGAAATAATTGAACTTCAAGTTAAAAAACTGCTGAAACAGGGCATGGTTCTGTCATATATTGTGCAAACCACTGAAATCTGACCAAGTCACCTGGGCTAATATAAGCATTAAAAAATTATTTTAGTAAGTGAAATAAAATTTTACCAAGTTTTAAGGCCCTATTTGCCTTACCAGTCTGCTTACACTGAGTCAGGATATACTCCGTTCTGTCAAAACTAGGAAGTTGTACAGTCAGGAATAAATCTGGAGAAGGCAGGCTGATAGCTAGGGCTTTCACCTGGAAAGGCAGAAACCTATGACTACTCCACAGACCTTCTCTAATTTTTAATCCAGGGAGTGTATGATGTCAAGTATATGAACAGTCCAAGGAGTAGAGCCTAGATCGGGCCTGGAATAACTCATATTGGGAAACACAGAACGATTGCACTAGGTAATATGTAATACAACACCACTAGCCGAGTGAAGAAGAAAAACTGTCTTCCAAATGGAAAATGCAAGACTTCCATAGCCTCTTCAGTCATATCTGTCTGTCACTTTTATTTCAAACCCAAGGCCAAGGTCATTAGCAGTGGAAGGCACCAGAATGAAACAGCTAGTACAGGATCCCAGTGGCTGAAGCAGGTTACTCCCAGGATCTGGATAGTCATATGCCATGGCATTAAAAACTGACTTGTCCCCAAAGCAGAAGGACAGACCAAAAAAATCTGCCAGGAATTCAACACAGCAATTTTAGGCCTTGAAAATGGACATGCTAATGGATTTCAGATAATTACAAAATATGTTACTCCTACTCTGCATTCAAGTGTTGAGGTCTATTTATTCCACACTGGACTGGAAGAGTAGAAGGGAACATAAGCAATTAATAACTCCTGTTCCTATCTCTGTGTGAGATATTTGAGAAGAGTTTGAGAAGATAAAGATTTATGTTCATCTCTGTTTTTTCAAATAGCCAAAAGAAGTGTGGAAATGAAGTCTAGAGATAGTCATGCTTACTGTTGCCTGGATTATATTAGGCAACCTGCAGTCTGCAGTGCATAAAGGAATCAAAGGGAAGGTACAGGGAAGGTATGTAATCTCTCTGTGTGGGTTTATGAAGTGGCAAATATATAACTCTTGTTCAGCTGCCTTGATTTCTTTCTTCCTTCTCTCCTCTTTTGCCTAGTTTCTCTCCCCTTTTTTTCTCTTCTTCAAGATAGCATACTTTGAAATGAAGTTTTGGAGATAATAGCACTTGTATAGTGCAGGATGGCCCTTCAGGAATTCTCCAGTTTGGACCTGATTCATGGGATGCTGTTGTGCTCTCAGAGAAGGCAGAGAGCAAGTTGCAGGGGCATAAAATGTTGCATTTTCCTGGTCCTACAAGTTACAGCAAGTTAGACAGGAGTAATCATTGTTAACCAACTATCTGATCACCTACAAGGGTGCATTGGGTGAAAGGACTAACGTGATTCTCTGATATATAAGGAGAAAATACTGGATTTGTGTAGAGAGATTATATCAGCGGTTTAGCAGCAGTACCACTGTTACTAGAATATTATGTCTCTTCCTGTCATATAGGATTGAAGAAGTACTAAAGAATGGAGAGGGTTCAAGACAATTGAAGGATTGGAAAACATTGCCTGCAATGAAATCTTCAAAGGCCTGAATACGTTTAGTTTAAAAAAAAATGCTGATTTGATTATGGGCTGTAAATTCTAATTTGGGTAATAATCTGATTGTAGCTGGCTCATCAACCTTGTAGATAAAGATAAAAGAAGATCTAGTGACTACAAATTGAAGCAAGAAAAGTTCAGATTCAGAAATAACAGAAGGTGAGAATTTTAAGAAGAGGGATAATTAACCACTGAGATAACCTAACAAGATTATTGTTAGGTATATTGTTAGGTTGTTGGGCTGTTTGCTTTTTTTTTTTTCTTTCTTTTATAAAAGGAATATTTAATTCAAGAAAATTTATTCAGGAAAGCCTTATGGCATGTATTATTCAGTAGTTTAGAATAGATGATGGTGATGATGATAATAATAATACAGAGCTAACATCTATTCTGAGTGGAAGCCCAAGCTTGTTTAATCCACAAGTATTTTGCCACTGTCTTGATTTCATTGTTGCTTTTGATTATATTAAATATTCTTTCACCACACCAAATTTACTAGTAAAATAAGCATACTCAAACCCTAGCCAAGGTGAAATATGTTATTTCTGAAATAATTAAAAGGAAAGGAGGAAGCATTTGCTGAATATGATTGAAAACCTGCCTTTGGTTACTCCATTTTCAGAGCAGTGCAGCACGACTGTGCAAGGGCAACTGCCCATGGCCCAAGCTCATGAAAGGGATCTGGATAAAGACAGCACTCCAAGAATAAGAAGTTTGTGGGGGTTTTTTTAAGCCAAATTTCCGTGCACCTGTCTACAGTACACCACCACAAATAGTTAAACTGACACAACAGAAAACAGCTAATTGTGCCAGGAGAGCATGATAAATAGTCAAATCTGGCTTTGACAGAGGAGAACAAGAACTTTCAAAGCCAGTTTCACCACCAAAAACTGCATCTCGTGTAACTATCTCCTAAAGCAGGATCCTGGACAGAAGAGGACAATACAGCAGGTACATTGACCCTTCATTGCCAGGGTTGTTAAGGCAGTAGATTTTTTTAATGCAGTATATTTGAAATGTGCTCCTTGCATTTGTTAATGAAAGAGTGAGAACTGAAGTGCTTTTACTACAGAACAGTTTTGATGCAAACTGCAATTCTGTATTAAATTTGCTAGTAGCTATACTTCACATTTCCAGTCTCTAAAGGAAATAGTAGACAGTCTTAATGGCATTCTTCTTTTTGAAGTTCAGCCTCTCCCATACACTGTACATTACACCCAGCAGTCATCACAGAGAGCAGGACTGTGTTTTTCTTAGTGTTTAAGACTCAGTGAGCTGCTGACTCAGAATCACCTTGTTTGGAGATGTGCCTTCCTCACACATTAGTCCTTTGCTTAGACCACTAGAGCCATTTAAAGAATATTTGATTCTCTACATGGCAGCATGAGTTTTGAGTAATATTCCCATAGCACTTTACACTGTGGTTCAAAATAGCATCCATACACAGTTATATCTTAAGAAGATAATTTATTTTTAGCATACAGCCCAAAGCATTTTTTAATGCCCACATTTCATATTGCATTTGTCTTTGATTTGTGCTATGGAGAAGCCCTAGTTAATTCAAAGTTCATCCAACCTTTTTTTTAGCATTTTTGAACTGACATGCTATTTTTAGACAAGATTAGTTATTCCCTCATCTAGCTACTATATTTTGATCTGCTGCTAACAGGCCTCAAGCTAGCTTTAATATGTCATGTCCTGAAAAAGAGGAGAGAAACAGTGGAAAGGAGACATAGCTGTGTATTTATATCTGCACAACATATACAGGGTAAAGAAACTCAGCTAAAAATGCCCATACACTTCCAGGTAGATAGTGTGGTAGCCAAGAAGCCATCCTCAATAGCTTCCTGTTAAGCTTTAGGTGGAGTGTCATAGCAGATTAAGAACCTGGCTGAACAAGCAGTCCCATCATTGCCCCTGACCCTGGTGAATTATTCCAACTACCTCATCTGTAATCACCCAAGCTTTTGTAACTGAGCTGGAAGCAAGGTCAGAGATGTGATTCAGTTGAGTCCCTCACCTTTGTGGGACCCCCTGGATTAGGTCCCTGCTTTTGTTGGCTGGCCAGCTGCTGGTGCTGTCACAAGAGACAGTGGGAACGTGCATCTCGGAGGGAGAGAGCTTTGAAAGAAGCTGTTCAAGCTGCCCTGGCCGGCCAATGAATTCACACTTTTCCCATGTGCATTAAATTATTTTCTACTAAGAAATTAGGACATATTCAGTCTGTATGAGCTGATACAGAATCACTAGCACCTACATTATTACAGAGCATCTACTAGGTTTTATAGATTTAAAACCAAGCTGTATTATAACAGATAGTCTTAGATTTAAAACCAAACTTCCATGGAACTTTTCTCTTTCACAGAGCTGGCTTCAACAGCCCCTAACCCAGCAGCTTCTCCATTCACTCCCTCCTCACCATTGGAACACCATAGCCCTGCAATACCGTATTGCCATTGCTAAATTAGAGGCCGTAAGGACTGAAGCTTGCCAGGTCTGCTCTGCCTGAACTTTTCTTGACCTACCTGCAGCTCTAAGGTGTCTATGGCTAATTTGTTCTACTTTTGCTTATCTTTGTGTAGTACAACCATGGTTTTATACAGAGAGCTGTAACGAGCAGTTAGTCTGTGTAGAATGAGATATTTACAACTCTAACACAATGATGTCACATAGAGAAATACAAATCTGCTACAATAGCAGAGACCTTGGGATGTGGAGAGGTAGGATGCAGCATAGAAGAGTGCAGTCTGGGATGATAAGAGATGGGGCACAGGCTGGCACTGGGGTGCCCACAGCTCTAAACCACTCACCAGCAGGCAAAGCAATGCAGACCTGGAGCTGGACGAAGCTGGGTTTAATGCTCACCAAGAGAAGAATACAGTAGTATCTAACATAAAGAGCACCATGGATAGTAAGTTCAGATGTAACATGGAGCTGCAGAACAATGAACAAAGGGAAAGGTGCAAATGTGTGTTAGTAAATGTATAAAAATGGGTAGACTAAGGAGAAAGAAACCAGCAACATCATCATTGGACTCCTCCCAGTGAAGAAGTCCTTTTTAGTTATGTTATTTGTGAAATAATATCTTTGTGTCTCTTTTCTTTTTAAGTGAGAGACTAACCATAATGTAAATCAAAATAATTCAGTTAGATTTTGCATGTGTAAAACAACAACAAGTGACAAAGATCAAACGTGGAGGCACAAATATTGGAGACACATATAAACCTACATAATCAGCTTTCAAATCAACATGCATATATTAAGCAATTAAACAGCTAACAATAATTAATTTAAAATTTCTATCCAGATTTGTTTTGTATCAAAGACAGTTCTCAGTTTGACAGTGTTACCTATGAAACACCAAAGGGGCCGTGGATAGTTGTGGTCTCTCACAATGAGGGTAGATTACTGTGCCATGAGAAAAATGACGTTGCATAGCTGAGATAGGGACAGTATGCAGAGATGTAAGGGTCATTAATGGTTTTACATAGCTAGGAGTGGGAAGATGCTTAAATTGCTTTGATATTGAATAACCTCTTGTTATAGGAGAAGCATTTTCAGCAGGAAAATATCACCAGAAAAAGCTGTGGGTTTCAATGAACTTCAGATTTCTATCTTTCTACAAAACAGAGAGTAACAAAATTAGAGATTTTTTCCTTATTTTTTGTTGAACCAGAATTTTTAAATTATTTAGACAAATTGCTTTTGTAATTTTTAAGATAAAAAACCCTGAAATCGTGTATCATATATTTTTATTATGTTTCTACATGAAATATTCTTGACATTTTTCAATACCTTCTCTTTGGTAAACATCCCAGAATCAGCTTTTTCAGGAGAGAAAGAACAGAGCTTTATGAACTGCATGAGCTCTCTGAACATCTTGATTAAGTCTATTGTGACTGAGATGAATAAATCATTATTTTACAAATTGATGTGTTTTGGTTATGAAATATTGATAAATTTGTCTCAATTACAAATAAATAAATTTCTTTGTCAAGTTCATATAATTCCTTCCAGACTGTAATTTGCACCATCTTCTCTTTGGATTTCAGGACTTCACATTGGTCTCCGCATCTGTTCAAGATCCTTCTTGACTAGTAGAAAATATTTCTTATGCTTTTCTTAAACTCTTCATTATGCTATTGATTGCAAAGTGTTCTTGACTCCAGCTCAACTAGGTAATTAAAAAAAAAATCTCAGTTTAAGCATGTGACATGTCTCATTGAACACAATTCTTCAGTGTTGATCAGTACTGAAAACCTTGGGTGAATTTGGCCTTAGAGAATGTTTCTTCTCTCAGAGCAGCTCAAAACAATACTTCTCTCTTAGTAAATTATGTCCTCATCACACTGTAATCTACTTCTGGTCCCCTTCAAAGAGGTGAGTGTTACCTTTTGATTCACAAGTAGATCTCAGTAGTTGGACTTCAAAACCTCATTTAAAGAAGTAATTAATGCCTATGTCATGAAACGGGATATTTATTATCAGGTTTAAGATGTTTCATTAGGGCTACAGTTTGTTCCAAGGAAAAATAAAATAAAATAGTCACTGTAGCACTGAGCACTGTAATGTCTTAATGTTTATGTTCTTTGGCTCCTTATCCTCAGAGAAATTCAAAGTGGTGCCAATAATAAGAACTGTGTCAGCAAAGAGCCACCTAACATAATAGGACCCACAGGGGATAAGGGTATCCCATAAATCCCATTTGACCATGGAACACCTTAAAAGCTCCTTTCTTGGACAGCTAACTCAGCTCCAACCAGAGCTACTCTCTACTTGGTACTAACATACACATGCCAGCAGTCCCCCTTCAGAATGGAGTTGATGAAGTACCTGAGTCAAAAATCACTAGACTTGAGAGAGTATATGCTGTCCTAGTTCTGATACATGTCCAAGTAATTTTGTCCGCCGCTGCAAATACTGCACTGGGCCATGTGGCACTTCGGTCTGAGCTGGTACAGCCATTCCTACCTTCTCTTAATGCACAAAGTGCTTCCCATGCTTTGCCCTTCTGCACAGGCCAGTCCCACTCATCCCCCCACCACAGCCTTATGTTCCTTCTGCAATCTTGTTCCTGGGACAACATTCATGTGTGTGCACTGAGCCCTGCAACTAGGTGATAACCCAGGAAAAATAAAGAATTTTTTTTTTTTTTTTTTTGGTTATGTGGTTTTATGACTGGATAAGAGCCAGGTCAAATTCGACCCACACCATGAGAGGACTCATATCTGCAAGCTCTGCCTCTCATGAGAACAACCAGAATTCAAGACTGTAAATAGTCTGAGGTGGAGATTGTGCTCTATCTGTTGAAACTGTAACAGATTATATCTTTGCATTTGTGTGATTTACCAAATCTAACTTGACTTTCAGAGACAAGGAAAGGGAAGGTTTCTCCCAGGATTAAATCTATCACGTCAATGAATTCCATTCAGCCGAAGCACATTAGTAAGGCTTAATGGGGGCCCCACATGCCAGCTCAAGAGACTCCTCTGCAGTAGCCTTCTCTCCCACCTGTTTGTCTTCAACCCCACCTTCACTTTTTAGGGTAATCCTTCTTTCAGGGTCTCATACTGGAATAAACCTTAAATCTCCACATATATAATCTAGCTATGCATCTGCCCCAGACATAATTTCTGTCTTTTCTTCTAGAAGGAATGGATATTAGTGGTTGGACCCAAAAACAATTACTTTCCTGCATGTATTTACTTATCTATCTGAAACTTCAGCCTAGACATGCTTTTATTCCTTTCCTTAACTCTTGACCCATCTTATCTTCAGAAGATGTTGTGACATTTGGTAGCATCTTTGTCATGTAACATGGCCCTTAACTTTTTCTTCATTTTAGGTGATCACTTCAGCACTCTTAAAGCCAGCAAACACAATCAGAATCAGAAATTTAAAAATTAAAAATTCCTTTCAAGCAGAATTTTATCATTTGGGGAAATAATGTTGTAGTATATTCAAGGTTTCACAACTGCACAGCTGAGATATGGATTAAAATGTGACTGTTTTAAGTACGCAATTGATTGTTTCAAGTACACAATTATTGATGTGGCATCCCTGGATCACAGAAAAATAGTACAGGTCCTACGTTGAGACGTTGTATTTAAATTCTGTACAGAAACAGATGGCATATAGGTCTGGAAGTATAGCAGGTA
Source organism: Pelecanus crispus (assembly GCF_030463565.1). Lineage (NCBI taxonomy): Eukaryota > Metazoa > Chordata > Aves > Pelecaniformes > Pelecanidae > Pelecanus > Pelecanus crispus. The sequence continues at coordinate 13,153,234 of NC_134643.1, forward strand.
TTAAAATGATAAATGAGATATTTACACATGATGCGTAATGTCTCAGTACCACATGAATAAGAATACTGACTTCCTTTTTGCACTGAAGACTAATAAACTGTAATCATTCTAAGAAAGTTCCTAAACATTTTCAATGATCACATGTGAACAGTTACCTGTAGTTTGTCTTTCAGTGAAAGGATAATCTTGCTTTAAAAAGTTTTAAGACAAGATTATAAGCCATGAGTAGCTATCTGTGAATTAACATTTGAAGATCTACCTCCTTTAATCTGCTCAACATAATGAAAACAAACATTTCCATTTCTACTAAAAACTGTTTCAGCAACTTTTAAACCAGGCTCTGATAATGGTCATTTTATATCACTACTAAAATATGGGTTTAATATGGTACATTCTTCAAAAGCCAAAATCTGCACTCAGGTATTTGCATCTCTCCTGTAATTGCTATGGATGGTCACTAATACTTAAGGCTATCATTAAAACCACTAATTTTAATGATGCAGCTTATAGGCTATAGATTAGGCTCTTCCTCAAGTGTGTAATCAAATTGAATCCAAGAAGACTAGCTGGATCTGCATTTCCTGAATTCCTTTAATGCTATGATAAAGTAATTTGAAACTGTTAGGATACTAAATACTATTTTGCACTTCTGTAACTCCTTGTATACAAACACTGCAGTGCACTGCAGGAAAAAAATTGTTACACTTGAAAAAGACCCATTATTGCCCATCATTACTCACCATTATTGGAGAAACTTCAGTCATACAGGTAATAAGATCAAATCTGTCTGTCTAAAATCAGATGCATAAAGTATAATTTTCAAATATGATCGCTAACTCCGTGTATAAGGTGAGGTTTGATTCTCAAGGTCGCTGAACAACTCTAGCTTAAGTTATGCTTTTTTCAATTTGTCTGAAAAATCCAGGTGAAAAGTGTGAACATTTTCACTTAAGTGACATCCTGAAGATCACAAGGGAATGTAATGGCATTGATAGTACAAACCAGATCTTCCCAATTCCATTTTTCCCAACAGTTACAGTGAACTTTGACATGTACTGCATTAATTTTTTCATTGTTACTTTTTCAGAATGTATTTTCATGCTCTTTAAGGCTTCTCATCCAAGAATATTTCTGATCTGGAATCATAAAAGTTGCTAAATCATTTGTATGAATTTGTTTTTATCCCTTATTTTAAAATAGATTTTCAGATCTTAAGAATACATCTTTCCTCAACAAATTGCAAGTGCCAGTATACGCACAAAGCTATTTCCTTTGTAACTGCCCTTTTAGCATAGAACAGATAATTGATATTAACATTGAATCACTCACCCTGCAGCACTACTTTTAAAAGCCCTGAGAGCCATATTGGTAACTTCATGTTCTGATCATTAACATCAATTACTGTTCAATTGACCACAGAAAATAAGGATCTTGACACACCCTCATGCAGAAGATGAATAAAAGCCTCTCTCAACGTATTGTTCATAGGTATAATGTCTATTTTTATTAGAATCCCTGGAATGTGATGCAATCACAGACAAAGTATGAAACATTGGCTGCAATAGCAATATATCCTATATCATGATGCTCTTCACAAATTTGCCACCAAAGGTGAATACTCCAGACTGGGATAGGTTCATTTACAATGGTAGCAGATGCATTGTGCTTTGACTTTTGAGCTGTTCACAACCGATAGCATAAAAGCCACTTTTTGCTGGTTTTGAGTAGCTCTTAGCTTGTGTGGGTGAATTGTTGCTATTTTTTCACATGATGTTTCTCCTTTGCACAGTGCAGAACAAAATCCAAAGTCCATGGGGAATGATTTTTTTCTATAACTTCCCATTATCAGTAGTGAACATTAACAAATCTCTTGTCTGGGTTATTAAAAGAAAGTCAGGAGCTACATAACCATGGCAACACAACTTCCAACTCCCTCAAGCACATGACTGCTCCAAACTGTGACAGGCAAAGCCCTGGCAACAGGAGGGCTTGATCCAATGGATCTGCTGAAAACCTAGGCATTAAATTTTGTTTGAACTTATATTCAGTGGAGTTTTCATCATGGAATTTGGCAATTCAAAGGAAAAAAAACCAAACACCTAAAAGGACGAAGCAGTTTTTCCATTAACTTGAATGAGCTTTGTGTGCTTTTACCACTACTGTTAATTTGTGTCAGCACCCTGGGACGTGACCACAGACCTGTTTTGTTTTAGGCATTTGTACAAACACACAGTGAGAGACAGTTCTGGTTCTGAGGAGCTTACATGGCTTATAGATAAAACAGACAAAATATGTGGACGGAAGAAAGGTCCTAGTCTGACCATGTCTTTAAAGACACACTATCAACCACACCATCAGAAAATCAAGTTGCTTTACTGAGTCAATGCCTAACTGATCTTAAGGATACACAGAAAATCTGCACTGGAGTCAGAAGCTGAATCTACGTTTCCCATGTACCACTGTTGCCTCAGCAACAAAGCCCTACAGTCTTCCTAAAAGAGACGTGCATCTCCTGTTCTGCTGATCAGGTGCTTTTCACAAGAACAGATTTCACTACAGATTTAAAAACTGCCACTATCACACTCTTTTCACTCCTCCATAATGGAAGACTACAACCAAAGATCTTCGCAAATGTCTTGGAAACAGCTGTTATCTTCACATGCCAGGTACTCATGATGGTGACAGAAAAGGTGTTGAAACGCTGTTATTTCAACACTTCCTCTGTTGTTAAACCTGCCATTTCAACATTTTGCTCCTTGGGAAGTTCAGCTTTCATGAGGCATTATTATTCCTGACAGACCACCCTGTGAAAGGCTGTTTCCGGAATGCGGGCATCTTCCATACCTAAAACTAGAGCGAGAATCTTGTTTAGGAATAGCTTCAAAATTTTTTGCTCCTGTAAGTTATTCCTAATGTACTCAACACAGCAAAATCAGCCTTGCATTCAGAAAGCTCCCTAGGCCTAGCACGTCCCAAGCTTTGGGAGGGACTGCACCACATAGCCCTGCTCCTGGGAACACCGACTGGAACTGCCCAGTGCACACTCACAGCTTGGGAAGGCAGGACCTCCAGAGGCAACTCAGACCACAGCACAATCATTCAATGGCACTGTCAGAAATCCCACTCTTTTTTTTTCCTTCTAAACACACCTTCAGCATGGTTTCCAAGTACAGATTGCACAGTATGCATATTAGTTATTAAATAATCTTCAAAGACACATGCAAAGTTTCTCCTTGGGGAAAGAAAAGAATTGCACATGATGGTAGATAATCATGTTGCTTACAGCACTTGCAAAAGGCTTTAGTAGTACAGTGGTGAGAGCTATACGCAAACCAGAGCAGACTACTGATACCGTTGTTTTAAACAGAAACATCCCAGCAGTACCCAACCACTCCTGCATGACTGCTCCCAGCAAGCTTCAGCAGAGGAGGTGATTTTTAGGATTGGGAGATACCATTTCCCGAGTCCTATCTGCTTTCTGTGCTGTTAGGAGAGAAACACAGAGGTCCAACTTGGTGGCTGCATGACTGTCTCATCACCAGAGTCCTGTAGGGGGATGTCCTCCTTCAAATCTGGTTAAGGCTTTGCTTCCTGGGAAGTACACGTAGGTATGAGCTTGCTGAATAAATCCCTTCCAAGCAGAATTCCGCTCACCCACAGAAATTCCTAACATAAGTATTATCTTACCAAAGTTGTAAACACTTGGCTCTGGAGGCAGCCCATGATGCCTAAAATATCTGCCTCAGATTTCTGTGCCCTCACTAGTGCTGCTGAAAACCTGCAGAGGGGAAGTCACTTGGCCTAAAGTGGAATGCCCATGCAGAGTACAAGAAATCGGTAAGAAATATCAAGGTTGTTCATCCACTTGTCATCCAGACTATCAGCCCTCTTCCAAGGATGAGAACCTAATGGACCAGGACTGGTGCTCTGTGTCTTTTACATTTTAGTCCAGTAACTAAAGCAGTGACACAAGAAGTGAAAAACACTGAATCCACAGCACCGAGTATTATTCTAGGAGCACAGACAGTCTCTTGCATCAGCTTGCTTTCTCCCCTTCCTGTTAAAGCCAAACCACTCCCAGTCAAGAAAGCAGGACCTAAATGTCTAGAAGAAGACCAGGCAACTGGGTACATGCTCTTCCTGTTTGACTAGATTTGCTGAAAACAGGAATTCTGTTTATATAACAAAATCTGAATTCAGCCCCATAAGTATAATGAAAGTCTTGTTTCATGACAACTCTATGGCAGATCTAATGCAGTGTGAGTTGCTCAGCTCCCAAGTAACTGTGAGCTTCCCCACTGCTGCAGACAGACTTGCTCCAGTGTCAGTGCTAGCAGAACATGCCATTCCCACGTCAGCCAGCTGAAGAAATGTCCCGGACACACCGTGCTGCCAGTTGGAGTGCAAGAACACTTTCCTCTCATAAAATTAAAATGTCAGATTTAAACAAATATAGTTGTAGCATTATTAGGCATTGTGTCCAAAATGAGCAGATGTAATTACATCCATCTGCAGGAATACTGTGTCAGACAGGTACGGAAAGGTTTCTGCTCACCACTGTTACTGAGCAGGTGAGTGTCATGAGAGGGAGAAGAGCAGGAGCACTGTGATCCCAGGTGTTATGCATCAGGCACTGGTAACATGGCTTCAGACGTCCAACAGCAACTTCATTAAGTGCCACCACGTCTGGTAACTATAACACATTCAGTGCCATTCTTTTTTTTTTTTTTTTAACAGAATCAGCTGACTGATGCCATTCTAGGCGTTACTTATTATGCTACCTTGTCTTAAAATGCCTGACAGGTCCTCACATACTACATTTGCTGAACTATTTAGAGGTTGATGAAGGAAGCTTGTTCTCCCTATTCTTCAAAGCAGCCACCTTGCTTTTTCTTTCTCATGCTGCATAAGCCTTTTACTCCTGTTGACTATTAATGATAAGCCAGGTAAATACCAATTCTTTAATTAAGTTCATCCCAGCAGTCACAGAAAGCTGTCAGAGTTATTATAAGAATACTGTATTTTTCCACAACAGAAATGAAATACACAACATAAAATACCTTGTAAGTTCAAGGCTCCCTGAAGCGCAGGCACAGAACCCAAGTTCTTGGTGGACAACTCTTAATTATTAAAATGTTTTGCAAAAAAATAAAAAGGCAGGGTAGGGGGGAGCTTCATTATTAATTGCAGTGCTGACCATTTTAACGTTGGCAGTTTCTCTGGGAATTTTGCCAGAGATGGGTGCCCATCTGGCTACAAAGCACCCTCAGGCAGTATATGGGAGCTCATCTCACTCCTACTACTCCGTGCAACTGCACAACTACACTTAGGCATCCAGGGAACATTTAGGCTAAACAGAAGGGCATGTTATGATTATAAGCACCTACAGGGGCAGTATTCTTGGACAACAGACAGCCTAGGTTGCTGTTGACTCTTTGAGGAATTTTACATGTCCTTAATCTAAATTTAGGCAAGATTTAAGTAGACTAAATGCCATTAAAACTAAGGCTTAAAGGAGAAAAACCCATTATAAAGATTATTTCCTTCATACTCAAAGCCCTATTGTCTGGATAAGAAAAACAGATATCAGAGAATTTATCTTTGAAAAAAAGAACTGCAGGAAAACCTGTCTCTCGGTCATGCTGGTTTATCTCCACAGCCATGTTATGTACATTTTCACTTGTGAACTCTAACTATCTGTGTATTTTGGCATGATTTATTTGTTAGATTTGTTAGGCATGTTTTATTTGTTAGACCTTACATTTACATCACTTCAGCATTAATCACATTGTTAGGGTCACTGTGCTGTCAGAGCTTGACTTGGCCAGTATTGCCATATTCTTGGCATCGACAGTCTGAATTCAGAAATGTCTTAGAATCTCAAAAATAAATTATTTACATGCATGCATACTCATATGTCCACCATACTAATTAATAAAGCTAGGCATCTCAGAAGACTAATTGATTTCTATTTATAAAAGCAATGTTTATGTCTTAGTATATATATATTAGCTTATCTACATATAACAAAATCTGTGTTTCTTCTTGACACAGCCTGTTGCCACTTGTTTCACTGTTTGTATCTTCATCCTGAGTGCTGCTAACACATGAAACTGGTGCAAAAGCCACACAAGGACTGATGTTTTTCTACTGTGTAGGACTTACTAATATATGGTAATATATCAGGTATCTGACCATCACACAGGTAGTAATTCTAGCCCCAGAAAAGTTCTTCCTTCTCCTTTTTTTACTTCCTGTCCATCATAGGACCTCACAAGAAGTTAAAAGAAAGAGTGCTAAACAGCAGGACACATATGAGTGCCCAAATGAAAACAGATGCAATCGTTGCCATCCTTCTCTGTTTCTGTGCATGGCAAATGATGCTCCTGTTACTCCCAATGGGAGTGCTGGGTTCCATTGTTCATTAGGGATGAGTCTGGCACTGCTGCACGGAGCAGCCCTCCAGAAGAACCAAGCAGACCTTACTGAGGTCTTGCTGGTCACAGTGATGTACCCAAACCTCCACCAATCTCACAGTGGCCATGGCTATGTCTACGGCATGTTAAAAGCAGCCTAACAGAAAGACATTTCCAAGAAGCAGACCTTTAAGTGAATTTATATTGATAAGCAGAAATTGGAAAGTATATAATACATTCCTTTTATTCAAGTCATTAGTCATGAGGGTGTCTATGTCATTCCCATGGAGAGCCTCAGTGTCAGAGGAGGAAAAAAATGCAATAGTGGGTCTGAAGGAGAAAATGAAATGCTGGGTGTGAAGAATTATGTCTATATCACAGTCCAGTGCTCTTCCACTTCTGAAGGTAGGCAGGTGATGTGCTATAGCTATCTCATATAAATCGAGCACAGCTGACAGCCAGGAGATCATAGCTCCTGGTTACGAGTATGGGAATAGCAAGACGTGGCAGCTCAGATCGCACCTCTTTCCCTGTGGCTAGGACCATGGCATCATGTTACACCAGAAGGAGAAGAGGATATTGTTATTAGCAGATGCCTTACTGTGTTATCTACAGATGTGGATCAATGCCCTTAGCATGCTTGGTACGTGATGAATACACAAAAATTAAAACCAAAACCAAAACATTTTCAGAATGTGCTTATGCTTAACAGATATCCAGGCAGACAGACAGAAGTACCTGTACTCCCTTGAAATATTGGGTTTGTGCTCATTTAATTACCATGTAATGATTTTAATGGGAATTAAAAATTTGGTTTTGTTCCTAATTCATTGAAATAATTTCTGCTACTACTGATCTAAACAAATCAAAAAAAGAAAAGAACCAAACCCCAAACACGTACCGCTCATTGGTGTCCATTTTTTAGCATTTTTTATGCTCAAACACAACTAGGGGCTCCATATACAACAATTTTATGACCATGAGATAATTTTTGTGATCACTGCATCAAGTATTTACTATGATATATATATTCTTCACAGTATTTAGAAACAAATACTCAGTTATCAGCCTCCAAAGATTTTTACGGTATGTCCTGCCAATAACAATTAAGTTGATATTGACTTCTGAATAAGTGAATATCCAGATTTATTGACCCAAGAGTTAAATATTAACTGAGGAGATGCCAAGGGCAATATTATCCTGGAGCAACAATAAATCCTGATGTTCTTCACAATAAAAAAGATGCACCTAATCCCACGTGTACTGAAATCTGTTGCCCAGATCCCCTGTCTCTGCTAGGCAAATAAAAGATCTTCATGACAGAGGGAAATCTTTGTTATAAGTGAGAATAAAGAGGGAAAGGTACAGCCAGCCAGCCCAGAGCCCATTTTCCATGGCATTCTATAAAGTAAACTGTCTGTTCTAAAGTATGTCAGGAAAGGTTTCAATCTGTAACCAGCACAACATGGAGAGAACAGTTGGCTGCTTTCCTCAGCTGCAGAGGTTACTCTTCCAGATTCATATGCTCAAACTATGACTCTTCATCCAAATTTAGGTGAAGCCACAGAGATTTCTATCTTGCACCAATGAGCTGGGTAACCCATCTCAGACTCGTTTTGGGATCATCTGAAATAGTGGAAATTTCCTATTATGAACATTTATGAGACTATATGAACACATATGAGAATAGTTGAAAATGGAATTAGATAAGAGAGAAATTTCTAATGCAAAGTTCTCCCACTTTTTTTCTATTAAAAAAAAAAACAAAACACCAAAACCAAAACAAACCCAAGCAATGGTTTCAAGGAATTCAGTAACCAATCAAAATTCAGTTTTCATACCTGGTCTGTTATTGCATTTGCTTTGCAGGTAATCAGAAATTGTTGAAGCTGTCCAAAATTAGATACTAGCATTTATATTTCAATCATCTGAATTATCTGCATGTGTAGTCTCAGTAGGGGTTTATTATTCCCGGCTGTAGCTCTTTCGGACTCAATAGGATTTACTTTGTAGTGAAATAACATTCAAATCAGCAAGAAGAGAGCAATTTAGGACCTGAGTGACTCACATAGTCACTCAGCAGATCAGAAGGCAGGACAGGAACCAAATCAGCATGATTTCCAATCTCATGGATGGAATTTACCTACCAAACTGTTTAAGGTAAAGGTTAAAAAATAATCTCTGAAATTATAAGGTGTCCAGTAAAATACTTTACTATATAATGAGTTTAACTCTTACCCAAGGTCAGAATTAGAAGGCAAAACAAAATTTCCTTTTAAGTCAAAACAGCACTAAAGCAGCTGCTTGCTTAGTTACTGTTATGAGAACAAAGTGATCAACACAATTCCACTGTAAGAAGCAAAGTCATTAACTTATCTTTATTTGATTGAATAAACATGGTAAATAGATACTTCCACAGATAAAGTGACTGTACCATGTTAAGCATCAGTCTCTAAGAGAGTGGCAAAATGATCCTGCACGTAACTTGTGCTTGAGGAGCATATGACCTGTGGAAAATCCCTACCCAATTAACTTTAGTGCATAGACTGAAAGCTCTGTGTTTTGTACAGTTGCAAGGATGAATAATGTAAGTACAGAAGGATAAATAGTGCAAGTTAGAATGTTAGGGTGGGAAAGCCCGTTCCAAGAATTGGAAATGTACATTCAAAAAGCTGTGTGTACATACCTTGTCCAGTAATTTTATGAGCTTTTATACAGGCCCAATAAGACACAATGCAAATTCTTCTAATTTTGCACACACATATAGCTTGTACAATACATGGTAGGATTCAACCTTGCATTAACAGGCTTTTTTTGTATGTGTGTGTGTGTGTTCATTAATCCATTATCTCTCCATACAATTTCTCTGGAATAAATTCAGATAAATAGAGTTTTTGACCAGAGGGGAGTTTACAACCTATATGTCAAAGTGCATGGTACAATATCAGTTAAAGGAATTTTCAAATATTTATTTTACTACTGCATTTTCTCCTGTGTACGTACGATGTTAAGAATCCATCTCGTCATTTATATTTACACTGTTTGACACTAACCATTGGGGAAAAAAGTAAGGAATTTTTTTCTTATTTGCTCACTCTAGCTTCTGATATTTAAATGCAAATCACCTATGGTTAGCAGGATTGTTATTCTTATCTCCTGAACCTTGTCTTTTTTGTCTTTCTCATTTGTCCCACTTTAATATATGTGAACTGTTTTTTTAAATTATACAGGGAAGTTCCTACAGGTCTGCTCTAAGAGGCACAGTGGTAAATGTTCTCTTCTTTCAGCTGGGAGAGCCACTCATTTACATTTCAATTCTCATGCTGCTGGAAATTGTGAAACATAATCAGAAGATTTGTTTATATATCACTGTTTCTCTAAAGTTCAAACCATTATAAGAAGAACATCCTATCCAGTATTCATAGAGAAAAATGTCAAACAGAAAATATGGACATATGCAGTATTCAGGTGGCTGAATCTCAAACAATATTGTACTAGGGGAAGGGGACAAAAGCAATTTTGTAGTTAAATATTTCGGATAATTTAGAAAATGAACAGTTGGCAAAGGTCTCTTATTCACAGCTCATATTTTTTGGTGCTAAAATCCAAAATTGTAAGACTGTGACTTAGCAGAGATAGTGCAGTGAAAATTGTTTGGTTCACTTTTTGACTTAGGAGTGTATTGTCATAACTGAATTCCAATTTCCAGCTCAGAAGATTTTATTGAAAACTGACATTTCTGAACATTTGCAAGATGGAAAATAAACTAGCGATAACATGCACAAGGGAATGAGACTGATGATAGATTCTTATGAGTACGCCCAGATTGCTTTATAAAAAGTTTAAGAAAACTGTAGAGAAGACTAAAAGGATGATACTTATTACAGACAACACAAATTTAGGGAATAAATACTGGCCTTTAATTATCTGTTGCTGTTTTTATTCTTTTAATTGAATCTAGTGTTTGGGGAAAATGCTAAACCAGCAAACTTTTTCTACACCCAGAAAAATGAAAACAGCCATAAAGCAGCTTTTCATGCACAACCCCATAAATGCCTTTCTGGCATGACCTAAGGGAACTACCCCAACAGACCAGCCTGCTCAGGTGTTGGATGGTCTGATGTGGCTTTCCATAAGGTAGCCCTGCTTGAGCTGGATGGTTGGACCAGGTGACCTCCAGAGGTCCCTTCCAACCTCAGCCATTCTGTGATTCTGTGAAGGTCACCAAATGCGTTGGTAACTTTCTGAGAAGGTTACCTGTCCACCGCAAACTTCTCTAAGCCTGTTAGTCTTTGTTCTTACAGATCACAAAACTGTCAAGACATGGTAAAAAATTTCACTCCCTCATGACCTGTCAGGTTCAGACCTCAGTACAGGGAAGTTGTTTAAACACGTGAGTAGCTTCAACATATGAGCAGTGCCATTGAATCAAGCCCACAAGGGTTTTACTTATTTCTTTAATAGGGCTATCTATATGCTTAAAATGATGCCTGTGCATTTGTGTTTTGCCCCAGGCCTCAGCCTTGTCCTGAGTTTCCTTCACGCTGACCCCCAGCCCTAGCAGAAGGTGCTGCGGCTCTGCACAGGCACTGGCTGTTCGGGGGGCAGTCAAGTACCAGGATTGAGTGACCCTCGCTTCTTGCCTTTATAATCTTAGGTTGTTTCCTTTCTTTTGATATTTATCATTGCTTAAACTGCAATACCTTTCTATGCAGATATTCCCTTCATTGTAATGCTGCAAGTCTCCTTGGGAGAGCTTCATTCTTCACTGCTGCTCCAGTCTTATTGCATGTAAAGTCACTGAAATCCTTACAGCTAAGCAAAGTGGTGACCTCTGGACTCGGAACTGGTGGTTTGGGTTTTTTTTTGTATCATCAGCTTGTATGGGGTTAGTCTTTGTAAGGCCAATATTTCTGCCTCTGGCCAGGATAAATCATAGAATCATAGCAACATACGATGGTTTGGGTTGGAAGGGACCTTAAAGATCATCTAGTTCCAACCCCCTGGGTTGGGGGCAGGGACACCTTCCACTAGATCCAGTTGCTCAGAGCCCCGTCCAGCCTGACCAGGGATGGGGCATCTGCCACCTCTCTGGGCAACCTGGTCCAGTGCCTCACCACCCTCATCATAAAAAATGTCTTCCTTATACCTAGTCTAAATCTACACTTTTTTAGTTTAAAACCATTACCACTTGTCTACCACAACAGGGCCTGCTAAAAAGATTCTCCCCATCTTTCTTATAGGCCCTCTTCATGTACTGAAAGGTCGCAATGAGGTCTCCTCGCAGCCTTCTCTTCTCCAGGCTGAACAACCCCAACTCTCTCAGCCTGGCCTCATAGGAGAGGGGCTCCAGCCCTCGGATCATTTTGGTGGCCCTCCTCTGGACCCGCTCCAGCAGGTCCATGCCCTTCTTGTGCTGAGGGCCCCAGAGCTGGACGCAGCACTCCAGGTGAGGTCTCACCAGAGCAGAGCAGAGGGGCAGAATCACCTCCCTCGATGTACTGGTTATGCTTCTTTTGATGCAGCCCAGGATATGGTTGGCTTTCTGGGCTGCAAGTGCACATTGCCGCGTCATGTTGAGCTCCTCATCAACCAACACCCCCAAGTCCTCAAATGCTATTTAAAATACTTCCATCGGCTTCTTTCTCCTGTAGATTCAGGGATAAACAATTCAGCCTGGTTCTTCTGACAAATATGACGTTTTATGTAAAAGTAAAAAAGGAAATCTGAGAGTGTATTACCACTTCATATTTGTGTAGGGATTAATAACTCGGTATTAGGATTAACCTAAGGGAGATGTCACCTTCTCCCTAATGGGAGCAGCTCATCCTCACTGAGCATTTCCCTGTGACACAGGGATGCCCCTTCCGCACACTGCTTGGCTCAGTTCAGCCTGGGAAAAACAGTCCAGCAACAGACTGTGGTTCTTAGACCTTAATTCTGCCTCCTATGTCAGTAGTAAGACCTGGAAGTTCCTTTGTAGTCTGGAAATGTTGATATAAACCTGGTCCTCTGGGGCCATATTTTTCTCCATTTTTTGCTGTTTTAAAACCAGAGTATCTTCACTGACTCCTGTAACATTGTATCTGATTTGCAAATGAAACAACTCAGAAAAAAGAGTCCTTACTGTCAGTCACACTGGAAGAATTGCCAGTTAATTCCTTTTTCACAGAATAAAGTTATACTTTAGACATTAGTTTTGCTCTTGGTTAAACAAGTATGCTTTGAAAAAATAAATACTAAACAACCCAAAATCTAATATTTTCCAGTCATTGCCCAACTGCTAATTTATTCTTTACGTAATGAAGAGCTGGGTAGAAGACAAATTATTATTTCACTATTTCTCTGAGGAAAAATGGTTATGAAGCATGCTGGAGCATTCTTTAGCTAGGAAAGAAGTCTTCAGCTGGGCTTGGATAAAACCAGAATCTGACAATCAAAAGACAATACTTAGTAAAATTTCTTCAATTTTTTTTTTCCCCAGAAAAATACTTAAAAGGAAGTTATAACCTTCCCTTTCCTAAATTTCCCCAAATCCAACTGCATGAAAAATTTTTAATAATGTCAAGCAGGCAAAAAGCCATAAACATAACACCCCCACCATAGGTTTTGTTTTAGTGCCAATCTATTTTCCCAGGAATTTGTTCAGATGTAGCAATTGGCAACAGTACAAAACCCAGAAATGGAGGGGTCAGAGTGCTTATCGGCCATGTTCGGGTTTTAGATGACCTTTTCTCAGTGCCAATGATGTTGACGTTAATCCTATTAGAAACTTCTGTTGTGCTGCAGTGGTAATAGGTCACTGCTGAACTGCATGGACAGTTTGTGTGGGAGAAAGTTTTCCCGTCTGTTTTCATTATAGTTATTATAGATAGATGGGCAGTGATTGTGTTCAGATCAGATTTATGTTTCAGATGAGGCTTCAAAGTTTAGACCTAAGTTATATAGGTTTAGTTTTGATGATGGCCAAATTCTGCAGGCTTATCTTGTAAGATCTCTGCCCTCCCAAATCAGTAAAATTTGGCTCTCGTGATGTTCCTCCTATGTCTAAAGTAGAACCACAAGAATCAGGACTTTAGTTTGGACTTGTCCTAAGTGTGACTCCATAGGAATAGATGGAAGTTTGAATATATACTTTTCATGCTTCTGGGAATTAAAATATCACTTTTTGTTTTTCAGCCATCCTTAAATCCTAAACATTTGCTGTCCATTTCCAGTTTCTTCTTGGGCTGCATGAATGTATTTTTGGAGCCCATTATCATTCAAACACTTCACATTTACTTGTTTTCTTCAGTGATCTAAAATATGGATTAGATTTCCATTCATATGTTAATATTGTGCCAGTTTCTTTGAAGATCAGCTCTAATCTTTCATCCATTTCTGTCCTTATGTGAGCTTTCTGTGAGAAAATAAATGCCTGGCTAGTCAAGTACATATTAAAATACAATGCTAATAAAAGTGAACTACTGAACTGAAATATGCAACTTTCAGATGTCTTTTTCTTTTCATTTTTTTTCTGTGCAGCACCCTTTCCTGGTCACACACCATCAGTGTGGCTGGTAGTCTCAAGACTGTTAGGTTTCACTGACTATCTATTACAAAAGAGCCATTTCTAAGAACACAAATGTACGCATCAATTTGGTCAAAAAGCAAGGAAGATTAGTGCCTCCCTTCTGAAAATTGATTTAAGAGCATAACTTCATTTAGATAGAAAAAATACAGTATATTGCTCTACAGACAAATGTTTTTACAGCATTTTAATACATGACAAGCATAAAGGTATTAACCTATCATGTCCTTTTTTATGGAAATAATGCTTTCTGAGATCTCCAAAGAGGCAGATAATTTAAATGAATATTTTGCAATCTCTATTCTGAATGAAAAGGTGAAGTGTAGTGACAGTCTAAAGAAATACTACTGGAGAGTTTATTGGGATCATACCTCTTTATTGGGATCAATACTAGGCAAAGTTACCAGTACTCTTACCATTATGTCAGAGTGATGCTGTATTCCTATAGCAGCAAAGCACACATTTTATGGCCTCTGTACTTTACAGGAATCTGCCAACAGTTTAAGAATAGAGGACATAATAGCACGTCATTTCTAAGAGCAAATTCTGTTGGGGAAGCAATGCCTACATAGGAAATACAGGATTTAATGAACACAAGAAAGAGCGATCAAATTCCTACTTTGTTTTGCTTTCAACTTTAACTAGAAGCCCAGACACTCGGAGACATTTTTACTATATCTTAACTAATTCCTGTCAAGAATATTCACAAACTAGCTATTTCAAAATGAAGGCTTCATTGTTTCAGTGCCTCTCTCACTTTACTTTGGGTTAACTGCTTCACAGAATCTTGGCTATTATTTCATGATATTCAGAAAATGTTACACTGTAACCTTGAAATGGCATGGTCAGGTGAAAGGAAAGCCAGATTTTTATATTATTAAAACTGTAATTTTTGAAGTCCCAAATAAAAGCAAAATAATCCCTTGTGACAAATCTGGGTTTATTTGCCTTTGATATTTTTCATTTTTTCTTCTAGTCTTCTTCCAAAAGGAAACAGAACTCAGAAAGAACTGAAGAATGCTAGTATGTTGAAGTAGTAATCTTATTAAGTTTTGTCAGTCAGAGCTCATTTTTTCTTAACTTTCCATAATGCCATTCATTTGAATTAATCAACTCACATAAAGAATGTGGTTCGTGTTTTAAAAAGGATTTTTTTCCCCATGAGATACAGGTAAGAAATTGGCATTTGAAAACAGATACAAAATGTCCTAGTGGGATGAAGTTGCTGCCTCAGCAAACAAGTCAGATTGACACAACAATTAGGCAAGACTCTCAAAGCGGTTTCTGTATCAGATACTTCCCTTATGAACAAATTGCAACATTTGATTTACGTAATTAAATGTAATTCTTCTTGCCACCTGCATAACATGACAAACAACTGACAATTTTTTAAAAAGTTTTAAAAATATATTACCCTGAAGTGGTGGCTCCCCAGACTAAAATAGGTCAAGATCCACTGAGCTGAGGCAAAATACTGAAGGATGTTCCAGGTAAGCAGAAATTGGCAGGTGATTCTGGTTGGCTTTATATGCATTTCTTCCACTATTTCTTGTATAAAACATCACACGGATCATCCACAGTCTAGACAAGGTTTTGTCAGTAGTTTTCTATATATTTTTTTTTACAACTATAGAAAAATGCTTTTTTTTTTTTTTTTTTTTTTTTTTTGCCTGCTACAATACACATCTCTGCTGAGGAATTTAGCTGCAGAACCTAATTGCTATATTATGTTCTCCATCACTCCTATGATACTCCAGGGAAGTAAGAATGAGAAATTTATAACTGCAAATGGAATCTTTTCACCCCTTTGGGCAGCTATGTCTTGAAATACTTTTAAATGGAACTTCAAGCATTATTACTTTAGCAGACAGTCATCTTTATTCTAACCACATCTGGTACTCACCTGTCGCTTACCAGTCCACCCAAGAACAGTAGCTCTTTTTCACCTTAAAACAATCCAAAATGAAACAGTTAAGAGTGGTATCATTAGGTCTCTATTACATCTCAGAGTTAATGATTCAAAATGATACTGAGCTAACTAGAAACAGTTTTATTCTGTCAGACCCATGAGACCTGGGTTTGATCTCATACCAAAATACATCAGAATTAATTTGGGCGAACTCAGCAAGTCCATTGACTCCAGTTGTGTTAGCAACTCAGGAACTTGGTGTTGTATTTCTGAAGACAGCTCCAAAATGAGTTTCATTTTCTGTGAACTTCCATTGTGCCACAGTTCTCCCTGAACTGGCTCTATTTTGTGCAAATGACAGGGTCACTCTAGTTCTCAAGCCTTACAGGTAGAGTAGTTAGAACGGAACAAAAAATCTTTCTGGTTCAGCACTTGTGAGACCATTAACATAGTGACTCAAAAAGAGGATGGGATAAATGCTAATTAATCAGCAGAGAAGAATTCATGGTTTCATGCTATTTTAATTCTTTTGTGCTTGTTTGATTCAAATCTTTGCCACAGGAGAATCACTTCCTAAATACAGAATATGCCTTCTGTCCTTGAACTCACAATGTCTTGCTCCTATGCGTGGGACTCCACAGACTCCCTGAGCACATCCACTCTCCAAGATATTGTCCAGCACTCCTCACCGAACCTTCCAAAAAGCCTACAGATCATCTTAGGCTGCAAGCAGACACTGACATTTATTTCTGCCAGTTCTGATCATTTTGCTACCTCATCCTTCCAGATTATTTGTCTGAGTTGCCCATTTGACTCTTCAGTTCAGATTCATCTCACCTATTTTCAGACACCTAAGTGTGAGTACTTGTCCTCAGTTCCCGTAAAATCAATGAGGAAAGACAAGCAACTCCAAAGAGCCATTCACAGCTGAGGTGGGTTGAGTCTCCCCAGAGATGCCCATCCTTCTCCTCTGGCTGAAGAAAGATGCTACAACTGTGCTTCTCAAGGAGGCTCCTGAGCGAGGTGTGTAAAGTTAGCTGCAACTACTCTGGACATGCAGTCTCACACCCTTAGCTGACTTCATTTTGCATGGGGACAATAAAATAGGGCCCTGGTCCTTGACAGGGTTTTGGCATTATTGTAACGCTATTTGTGTTTGCTCTTTTTGGCACACTTTTACGCATGCCATTTTTCCATTACCTCCAGCTTGTGGATTAAAAGACAAGTGAGCCCGATGTGTAATATTATATAATCAAAGCAGTGACTAGTCCCAGGAAAGCAGATGGGATTCTTTATTTTGCTTTCCTTAACAAGCCTTTTACTTCAATTTTCAGATCAGTATTGTCACCTGTTTTCTAATGGCTTCTCAGAGGAACAAGAATTATACTCTAATAGATAGAGCTGTTTCCTGTTTAACCTACAAAGCAACAAAAATGGCTATATTAAAATTTCTAACTTGAACTCTTTGTGAAGTGAGGAATTGCTTGAAGTAAAGGAGCCATGCACTATTCAGTGTCAGCAAAAATCTTATTCTCTCATCCACTCCAGATGCACTAGAATTGACAAGGACTGACTGTATGTGGTGGTAGCCAACCAACCTACACATAGAGAATTGTGCTAGTACCTAACCAAGCCTGGGCAACAAGGATGAGAGAGTATAGGAGGAAATGCCCGCACCATAGAGCAGTACTGGTGCAGTTTTGAAGCCTGAAAGAAAAGAATAACTTGCTCCACATCCCCCAGAACCACCCGCTCCTCCGTCCCCCAGCTGAACTGAGGTGGAGAATACAGGGCATGAATTCATACCAGAAATTAATGTTACTGTAATCAGGTCAAATGGAGACCAAACTCCTGGAACTGATGTCAGACCCATGCATTCAAATCCTGGAAGTCCATCACAAGAGTCACAGCACTGACCCCAGGTGAAACCCAATTCCTCTTTAATCCACACATTTTTAATTTTTTGGACAGCATCTCCCTCCCCCTTCCCATTCCTGTAGTGTCTGAATGTACTTAGCTAAATTTATCTGTTCTTTGTGCCATTATCTTTAGGATAGATTCTTTTTGATTATCTTTCACTTGACATCATTGTATCCCCAATCAACAATCCCACCTACATACATTCTGTGAAGCCTTGCAATGCCTTCAGACACCAACCATGTTTACATACACTGCATCTTTTCTCTCCTACTAATAAAGTGCTGTCACCCAATAGGTTTTTGTATCCCATCTGGCATGAACATAACACACAAACTACTTGACCTGAGTCCATCGACAACAGCTATTCTTCAGAATTATTTAGAACATGATCTAACATTGTGCTTTATACTAAAATTGAGTGGTAACACACTGCTGGCATGTTTTACTCGTGGGGTAATATATACCTCTGGAGTTAGGACTAAGGGGCAAAACAAGAGGCCAAAGGACTTTGAATATTCTCAGAGTGCTCCTAGCTTGTTAGAAACACTGAACTTAGCATGTCATACTGTGAGCAGGAAAGGAAAGGCAAATAACAAGATGAAAAGGCTCTGCATTAAAAATGCCAGAGGTATAACCTTTCTGACAACAAAGCAAACAGATTCTTGCTTAACACTACACTTCTGTAATAATAATTATTGTTAATATTAGCAAGTTAATTAGCTCTCCACTGTACATAGTAGGTTGCAGTGAGAATATGATTTAGAAATTGTAACCTATCTGTGGAGGTTTCTCACAGTTGCAACCACTTACCCGGTTTTGAATCAGCAACATTTTGATGCTGTAAGGTAGCCTTGTGCCCTGCTAATGTGTTTCATTTCCATAGGCCATCTTCAGATAGTGCCCACAGACAATAAGCTATTTTTTTTACAGTATCCTAAGGGAAGAGCTGCACAAAGAGATGGATTTACAGAGGTATCTGAGTACCTTATGATGCTGAGAAGTATCTATTCATTGGGATTTAAAGAAGCATCTAAGCACAGTAGAGTTTATCTAGACAGTAGTCTTTGCCAGCCAAACCCAACCATGTTCCCAACATTTCTTTGCCACATGACTGAAACTAGTTGTGTCCACACTGCTTGCAAGGGCAAAGTGCTAATTTGCACATGCCCCTCTGTGCTGCTGGAGGGTTCCTTCTCACTGAGCCTGCAGGTGCCACCCAGAGGAAGGTTGAGTGATGGGCAGATTCTGGCTTGAATGTCTGCTCAGCATTGTCCTAGCTGGAAAGTACGCTGTCACCTGGGACACCTGACATCCAGTAATTTTACTCTGGCCCAAAGAGATAAATTACACAAATGAGCATCATAGGTAAAGGTGAGGTTGCAATTCAGAAGTCTGGCATTCTGGAAGTGTGCTGGGAAGACCATTTTTCACTATGCAAAGGTCTCTGATAAATACATATAAAGCTTCCATTGTTTGTGTTAAAAAGAATGAGGAGCAACGATTTCAGAAGTAGTATTGAAAATTAAAGATGGAGATTCCATTTTTAACTTCTCTCTCATATACATGAACATATACATGAACATTAATCTAAGCATTTTATGCTCCAATCCCAAATTTGTCATTGACTCAACGTGTGCCTATGGGGAAATAATTTTCTCCCCTGTGCCTCAGCTTCCCTTTTCTATCAGTGGAAGCCTCTAATCTAATAATTTTAAAATTCTCACACAGAAAAATGTTTTCAGGCTTAATATATTAACATAAATAAAATGTACAAAGATGTTTGAAAAAGAACACTGCATAAATGCTGAAAGATTTATCATAAAGAACAATTACAGCAAACACACTTGGAGTATTAAGTCTAAAATGTTTATAAGTGTATAAATCTTCAGAGCAAATCCTTTGAGCAAAGCTATTCCTTTCACGAGATACTGCTATGGCAGGAAAAATAATAAGATTAAATATTGTTTATGTATATACGACACCATAATAATGTAGCTGCATTGGCTAAAAGCACTAATAACATCACATTAATTACTTTAAAGAGCTAAATTATCTCCCACTACACGTACCAAAGGTCTCTTAGGTCTAGCTGTGCTAAGATGATTCCTCCTCAGTTTAAAATCTGTTCTTTTATGATACACTTTTTGCACTTAATATATATCGCATTCATATGTGTGTTAAATGAAGACCAAGAAGAGGATACATGATAACTATCTCAAAACAGTTGAGGTGCATAAATATCAAGGAGGGAGACATATCACAAGGTAATAACAATAAGATATAAACAGAAGAGTTCAGGCTGAATATGAGAAAAAAATGTCTTAATGATAAGACCTATTGGACTGTGGAATAGTCTTTAATGGGAAGTAATAGAAACTCCATCTCCAGGGACAGGTACAAGCACACTAGAAAAAATATGAAATAAAACATTGCAAGAAACAATCCTGATGTGACTTGAGAAGAAGTAGATTATTGTAATTGGTTTTGCTCCCCTTCAATATCTGTGATTCATGGTGGACAAAGGCAAAAAGAAAATACACCGCACGAGTTCCAGACTTGCAGTGACAGAATCAGTTTGACAGATTAACATTTGGAAGACAGTTTTGCAGACCTATCCATCATTCCATGAAAGCATTTATTATTCAGAACATATATTGATAATAACTGATTATTAATCTTTAAGTTTTCAAGTCTCTATTCCTTCCCTTCATTTCCTCTGGGCTTCATTTAACAACATATTCAGTAAACAAAACAATGGAGTGTCTGATATTTATCTCTACAGATCTTGTCAGGGCATGACCACTATGGAAATTATGTTGTCAATGAAGTCCAATTTCCCTTGCACTTTGATCTTTGTTGCCATGGACACTTTCATCCTTATAAGCACTAACATACAGAATTGATAGAAGAATGTGTTTTGTGATATTATGACTTCTGGAAAAAAATACTGTCTTCTTCTAAGTTGAGGCTCTTGAGGTGAAGAAAGACAGCAGTATTTTCCGTTGGTAGAAGAGGATATTCAACTCTAGGATAATGAAAAAATTAGTGGTTAACCAGACTGAGGCCAGCAGCCATAAATTTAGTCTCTAGAAATGCTAAGGTGACAGATATTAGAAGGATTTTAGTTCAAACAGTCTCTTGTTTCTCAAATAAGTATTCTAGTTATAAGACAAACTCTTCAGAGAGGAACCTCTGAAGATTCCTCCACCTTCCATGTCTGCAGGAACTTCAGCAGATAGGGACTTAAAAGAACAAGTGACTGACCTTGAGAAACTTGGAAGCTTTTGTTCTAGAAAGAAGATGGCAAAGCACAACAGAGCATAGGGTGCAGGTATCTTCAGGATGTCATCCATGCCAGAGGTCCTGTGATACCCTGAAGACCATAGTAACTCCTGAGAGTTTCCCATCAATGCCTATGACTCCAGCATAGAACCAGATGAAATATTTTAGCTACCCTGACTACTGTCCAGAAGAGGGACTGCACACATGATTGGGCATACCATTTTATCTTATTGTTGAATAACTATGGATACTCTTATCTTCTCCAGGAATACAAAATCTGGCCCATACCTGAAGCTGGGGAAAATAAGATGTCATGGCTGTCAGCGATGAGGTTATTTTGGTACAAAAGGATAACCAGTCAAACATGAGGTTTGAGATCTCCTAACCTGTCTTGCTATAAAACTAAAATACATGGCAGAGGCAAGCCAGTCCTGTGCTTTCTGCAGCTGAACTCTTGATCGTGCCTGTAGCGTAATGTTATCTGCTTTTATTTATACTCTGCTGCCATAGCAATTTAGTTCTACATTCTGCTTCCCTTCAAAATGGTAAAGATAAACAGAATAGAGACTTCTTAAACAAAAATCCTCACCTCACTTCTCTACTTAATATGCTACATTGCCTTTAGTATGTAATACATATTTTCACCTCTGATTCCTGGTTCTCAGGTGTATGACATTATGTGCTCACGTACACTCTCCATCACAACTTCAAGTACATAAGAACCAACAGTTCTGTTATTTCTGGCTGCTCGATTTCTCATTCCTCATTTTCATGAGCAAGAGAGAAACGATGTGAGCAGTAGAGGGCTAGTTCTTGCAGATAAGTATCTCACATGCCTCTTTTTCTCTGAACAAGTACATTGTATTCCAAGTTGCCACTCAGCGTCCCTAGCAACCTTTCAGGGTAGGTAGTAGCACATGCATTGTCTGCTTCTGAGTTTGGGACACACTGATTAACAGCCATACATGCTGATCAACCAGCTTGCAGGTATATTTGCCTTTCCCGTAGCAGAGGGCAGTAATTTACTACTTCTCTACTTGGTTGCAAATTTTAATGACCAGCTGGTTCATTATGGGGGGTAGAGGGAGACAGACGGATGGAGAAGAAAGAGGCAGAAAATCCACTATCAGTGTTGCAGTTGTTACTAATTGTATGTGGAGAACATAACTTCAGTCTCTTAGTAAATTGAAAATGGCTCGCAATTGTATCTAAAGATTTCTGAAACTATAAAATGACAAATTATTTCATTTTCTAGTCAGCTATACTTTCTAAATATCAAATGCTATAGATAGGATAATGGAGAGAAAGGTTTTTTCATTTCTGATACTTCCAATTATAATGTAGGATTTAGGGTCATTATAACCTGGATGATAAAAGAATCGGCCAAAATCTGATATGATCTTTTTTTTCAGAGGAATTCTGGAAAGCACCTGAAAAACAGAATAACAAGCCATGTAAATCCACTGCTTTGGCTAAAGCTTTAAAGAATCCAAATAATGTTATAATTTGCAGACTTTGAACTTTATGTCAGCATGTAGCTAAAACCCTAAGCTAGAGCTACCTTTAGAGAAAAGTAAAAGCATCTAAGAAGAATGGATAATCCTGAAGAAGTATCTTTTTCTCTTGAGTTTGAAGAGAAGTGACTCTTCAGCCATTAGAAATATTGTCTTTAAGGGATAAGATTTCCAAATAAAGGTGATATTTATGTTATGTTTAGCCATCTACAGTTAGGTATCCAGACTAAGCTGGTCATCTGGATTCACTTTGTAGGTGGAGAGAGGTCAGCATTCATGTCATCCTTCTTCCATCCGAGAGGAATGAATTAGCCCTTCAAGGCACCTACCACTTTCCACAGATAGTTTAGAACAAACAGCTAATTTTTAAGTTTCTGAAGATGACTAGAACCTAACTAGGTTGAGTGGGTTGCTGTGCACAACAAAAGATTTGCAGCCAAGTAGAATGAGACACATAAAAATCAGGTGAACTATAGGCACTTTTTTTATGGAGGGGCCACCACATGCTATTAGGAGGGAAGAGGAACCAAGGTGCAGACTCAGTGAAGGGCTTGGCCATCTCAGCATGGCAAAAGCAAAACAGGTATTCAATGCAAAACAATGTAAAATTGAAAGCAACAGAAGAGCCGAATGCAGTCCAGGAGACATCTACACTTCAGGCTTGCCTCATTATTCTACCGTACATTTCTCCAGATGCTGGTTTACTTTGGGCCTGTCTTGAACTACCACCAGTCTGCCAAGCACCTCAGCACGTGGCTTCCAGTGTGTCACACTGTGATTGAGAGATAGGAGCTTCTTTGTTTTATTTCCTGGGAAGCTTGAACACAACAATCTTCTCAGACCACATCAACACACAACAGCAGGTTGTCCTCTTCAAAAGAAAAAGGAAAATGCAGCAAAATTGCCACTATCTTTTTACCTTTCTCCTCATTCCCATTTATTTATTAGTCTAATAGACAAAACACTCACCTATGAAAGAGCAAATGAAAGTTCATTTTCTCCTTCTAGTTGAGAGAAGTCTTGAATGGCAAAACATATGTTTTGCCAGTCATGTGTGCACATATAGATTTTTACCAACAGATTTTAAACCATGTATTATTAAGTATCTATTATTTTAAAGTAGCTGGTAGACTAATTCCATCTTAATAATCTTAATTGCATCCATACAGTCCTAATGAACTGTTTTTTTCTCACTGGGTGTGTAACCTGGGTGGGTAACTTGTCCTTTGGTTCTATAACAGAAGTTTCAGTGGTCTGATTCCCACTTGCACTTGGATTTACCATGAAGGTTTCTAAAAAGTAAATTCAGAATACTTGTGAAATGTTGCTCAATCTCAACATTAGGGTAACACACCCACTGTATAAGATAACACTGATGCAAAATACAGGACAACGCAGAATCTTAGGTCCTCAGACTTCAATGTTCATTTCCTAGTCTGTGCATTAACATTTCCTCCATAGTTTTTAAGTTTTCAGAAGCTAGTAGTATTTTAGATCTGCAGGAGGCTGTGAATAATAATGTGCATTAATAAGGTAGCAGAAGACACAAGTTCCTGCTGATTGCATATCCAAGATTGTTCTTAATGACTACATTACTTGCTAAAAAAGTAAACAAATTCCTACTTGCAGAGATCCGAGATATGCCAGTTGCCTAGTTGCTAAAGAATATTAACATTTCAGCAAAGAAATGTTCAAATGTGCTGTCATTTTCAAGGGATGAATTTCACAAGTAACGTTTTTTTGAAAGGATATCAAAGCCACTTGAAAGTACGATACATTTTCAAAAGAAGTGTAAGGATTTTATTCCCTTCATTGTCCACACTTTTATGGTCTCCAGCATCAAGTACAACACTAAAATGGCCAAATAATGAAGCAAACCTTCAGCTATAAAATGCAAATTTTATTTATTAAACTAAATTTCACCTTTTAGTGCTACAATTGAAACCACCCATGTTTCTTTAACCAACAGCTTAGTTTGATAACCTTAAGTGCCTGGTTAGAATTAGAATTAATCTTGTATCCCTGAGATGGATCCACTTACCTCCAACTGATGCCAACAGGCCAAGTCTTTCCCACTGACTTCAGCTGAGCTTTTTCCATGAGGCTGAACTGTAAAAGGATTAGGCTGCTTCCATGAAGGTTCTTATTTAGGTATATGTGCCCAGTTCAGCCCTGAGGTAGTTTATTTTTGGAATATGGGAAATGTAAGTAGACCATTGATTAACAGGTTATAGAAAGTTCTGCAACATACAACAATACATTTCATGTTTAGCTTTCTAGATAAATAAAAAGCTATAGAATTCTGGGATCCACCTAACAGAGCCTGACTTATAATTTTGTCTAGGAAATTACTTAGTACTAGGTATACAATACACAGCTTCCTGAGCTGCATTGAAGAGAAAGTGCAGGCTGCAACTGTAGACACATAAATACAATACAGCATTGTTTGGAGACTTCCATAGAAAGCCAAATAAGGGCATCCAAATGAGAGTTAGGTTCCTCTTCCCAAAAGCTTCCACAAAAAATAACAAGCAACAAGTTGTGGGCTATTCCAATAAACAATTTCATAAGGGATCGGCAGAGTGAGGTACCCAGTCAAGGACTGTCTGGCTGCTATATGACTCACTAAGAAAGTTCAGGTAATGGTTGCTCATAGGGTGAGTCTTTTCTAACCAGGGATGCTAACTGCCATAGCTACTACCATGAAATAAGCTGCTCTGTGACAACTAATCCAGAGTAGCTTCTCTATGAGAACATCCATTTCCAGGCCTTACTCTTCCAGAATAATGTTTGTAATGCTAAATTGCTTCAAAACAAATTAAACCATAGTTGATCTTCCAGAGTAATTATACTTGTCAGTTTACTCTTTAGTGACAAGGCTGGAGAAGACAATGGAAAAGCCTTGAAGAACCACACCATGTCCTAGGTATGGGTACAGGACCTTTTTCTGAAGGTTATTTTCTTTCTGGCTAATACATGTAGCTCTAGGACAAGGACCTACCTAGATGCAGACACCACACTGAAAGGAGATAGCTCATCCACACACAGGCACCAGATTTGTACTGATTAAAGTTCCAGCAGAGCTGGGACCAGGCATATGCTATCGGATTATGTGCCATATTTCCTCATGCATCAAACATTAGGAATGCCCCTTTTAAGCATTAGTATTGTAAAATATAGATGGCAAAGCCTAGCTTGGGTGTAAGACATCTTCAGCAGTGGTTCAATTTCTTCATCTGATCACTGGTACCTGAGAAACACACAATACACAATCATTATTTGCTTATTATATTTTATCATGCCTGCCAGTTTATAAAGTGCTAATGCAATTTCTACTTACACGTATAAGCAACATTATATAGCATTTGTTTATACAATATAGTTAAATTTTAGTTTGCACATGGGCAATTTTACTTTGTACAATTGAAAACAATGAGGTACAAAGCAAGTAGTGTATAAAAACAGTGGGCACAATGCAAATTAGGAAATTTTAGAAATGTCAGTGCAGCATGTGAGCATACTAAAGGGCGTTATTCCTCAAGATATATCACATTGCTTTTGTCAGAACAGCAGTGTTTGCAATGCTTGCAGAAAGTTATTCTTGCTCTCGATGTTGCTAACACCCATGCCTTTATCACAACCTCACAACATTTGGCATTCTTCCTAAATCCTCAGGAAATGTTATTTTTCTTTTCCTTCTTTCTTTAAATGGAAATTTCCTACTCCTTACAATGTTACTGGAAATTTTGGAAATGTGCAGGCCCAGAAAAGAGACTCAGAAATCCCCAAAACTATCATTATTTTTAATATCCAGATTTTTAATGTGTATTTTTTGTCTGTGCTAAACATTCAATGAATAGTGACATGATTAACAAAATAAGAGTTTTAGATGCTTACAAAATGCAGCTTCAAGCACAACAGCTTCCAGAGTGAGGGATCCTACTCTGCTCCTACTCCTTGAGCAGTCATTGAGTCTGACTGGCAGAACAGGAAGGGCAATGGCAGAGAAAACCCTGGCAGTGCACTAAGCAAGCAAGCTGAGAAGCCTTTTCAATCCCTTTCATCTTTATTCATCTGTTCTGACTGTTCCTTATAGCTCAGACATGTAATAAGCAACCCTGAAATTAAGTTTAGACTTCTTAACATGGGTAGATTTTTCATGGTGCGCACTGCAAAGAACTAGCACGCAGCTCATGGAAGACATATACATTAAAATGAATGAATAACTGCGACGTGCTTGGATGAACAGGGGGAAGCAGTGGTCCATTGGTCCCATAAGTACGGGGGAAGGCCATCTCTAAGAAATCAGGCAAACCCTGTGTTAAGGCACTAGATTGGGAAATAGTAGATGTGGTATCCATTCTCATCTCTACCTTAGTCCTCATGCCTGAATTTGAACAAGTCTGTAAGTCTTTCTCTGCCTCAGTCCATAACGGACTAATAATATTTTCTTGCCTCGCTGTGGGACACTGTTATCCAGATATTGTGCTGATGGGTACACATGAACAATCTACCAAATATTAAAAAGAAAATATGTTCAGATGGATGGTGACTTTATCACTGGAAAATGTCAAGTGAATGAGGTGCACTCATTTTTTTATGGGTTCCTTGTATGTGCTTTGTTGTAATAAGAAATAAACCACCACTGTGGGGACCTGAGTCATCTTTGCCCTTATTCTAATTTTTTGCCAGTGTTTTTCCTTGAATGCAATACAGATAAATCAGTATAAAAATGGAGTAATACCATGGTGAATCAGAGCTTTTGTTTTTCTCCCTGGAAGTTGCACTAGCCCTGCAGTCCAAAACAATTATTACCATGTAATTTATTTTCACTTTATTATGTTTCTCTGAAATCAGAATTGGAATTTGCTGGTTATGCAACAGCTCCCCATATTCATTTCCTTACACAATGAAACTTCAGCTGGGAATACATACAAATTAAGGATTCAAATCTTTCTAAGAAGTTTTGCAAAACTTCCTTTATAGCTAGCTTCTATCAAATCCCATTTGGTTTTATAAGCTGCTGAAAACCCTAATCAGAAAAGTCTGTGCTTATGGGCTCAAAACAGAGTATCATCTATATCTTACCTTACTTCTCTGCAAGAATCCCTGAATAACGTCAAAATGGCATGCCTTTCCTAATTCAAACATTTGGCAAAACAGTGTTATAATAAATGATGTAAGAAGGGAGATCCTAATAAGAAACATGTGTACAGATTGCTGAAAGCAAGCTCAAAATATGTCAGAGTCTAAGAATTTACCACAAGGAAAAATTACTGACAAAAATATGTAAAAAATGTTTATGTTCAATGTTGCTTGAAATGCAACATGAACAAAATGCCTAACAATACCACACAAATAGACCATAATCCTCTTGTCATATTTACAAAGCTATTGAAGGGTTGGCACAGGGAAGTAAAAATGTCATCCCTGACTAGCAGCTGCTTAGAAATACATTTACTGTCCATAGGCACAGGTCTTTCTGTGGCGCTTCAAACACAGTGCAGCTGAGCCTCATTTCACACAAATGAGCACATTCAGCCTTAGACCACTTGTGCAGGGTTGAGAAAGATGATTATCTCTCCCTTTTTGCTTGGAAAACTCAGGTACAGAGAGGTCAAGTCAAAATTGTTCCTCTAATCTGAATGTAATAAAACTTGGGCAATTTCGTTTAGCTGTTACTTCATCGAAAAATGTTATGTGTCTGAATCTTCCATTGCTTTCAGCTAAAGAAAACAGCATTTGGCTTCCTTGGACACCATATCCAAGATTTCTCACGTCGGAGACCCCCAAAATGAGTATTAGAACTTGAAGGCCATTCATAGCATAAGGAATTTACCTAAGGACCCTCCTACATTGACCATCCTATTAACCTGATTCCCTATGCTTTATCACAATACCTTTTGTCCTGTCTTACAGGACTTTTTCTTCATCCATCTGTACCAGTCTGAAATGAGTAAGAAAAACAAAGAAACACACGCTGCTGAAACATGCTATGTTCTGAAAAGCCGTACCGGGCCCTCACCAGCAGGTAGGGAAGGCAGCCACTGAGAATGTAAGCAGGGATATAAAAAAAGTGTTCTCTGAATGTCATGCCTCTAGGCTCCAGGAGGAACAAGCAATGAAAGAAAAATAACAAGGAGATTGGACGTATTCTGGAGAACGAATAATAAAGTTGGACAAGCGAGCAGCACCCTGTCAGCCTCCTGCTAATGAAAGGCTGACTTTTCCAGGAATTGATGCCCTATGCCTGGAGTCCAAGAGGCAAGGGTGCTGAGAGCCTTCAAGGTCTTGTACTTTCTTAAGGGCTTGGTCAGGTCTAGAAGGAAAATACTTGACCTACTATGTAGTATGGAGTGGGGATGTCTCTGCTATACCAGATACCTGATTATGAGAGCTCAGGGACTACTGACACTGTATGTCACTGAAACTTAAACTAAAATTTTTGCTCCATGCTTGGCTTGTAACTGGAATTTTTTGTTTGTTTGTTTCTTTGGTGGTTTTTTTTTTTATTTTGTTCCTCACAGCTTTTCAAAGAGCATTTTAAAAGCTGGAAATAAACTGTTTCAAGGTTTTAGCTGATGATAATTGTTTCTCCACGCATGAGGCTACATAGTTTGAAGGAGAGCTGAGGATGGCTTTTTAATAACAAACGCCGTTACTCATAAGTACGTAAAATATTTTTGTGTTCTACAAAAATAATGCTGATTCTGTTCAAATAAACTCACTGCTGAGATGAAGCAGTGAGCTTCAATATTTTTAGACCATTTGGGCCCCAGGCAATCTGAAGTAAATATATTTATTTTAGCTTATCCCTGGTGTAAACATAGAAAACCTGAACATCAGGGTAAAGGTCATAATCCATGGGCAACATTTGCTCTCTTGAATTTTGAGGAATAGTTCTGACTGCATGTGCAATAAAGCTCAACAGGTCCACTCTAGATCTCAATCTTCTCACACCCCTCCAAGTCCCCCAGTCCCAAAAGGTTGGAACCTTTGAGTTTCACCTTGTGCATCAGACAGGAGAGGGTCAGCTAAAAGTGCTGGACAAGCTTCAAACTGTGAGTCAGTCTCAGAGTACCCCAGCTTAAGTGAAAATCTCTGACAAGCATTCATTACCTCTTATCACCACTCTTTAAATCAGGAAGCAAGAAACTCTACAGATGAAGCCATCTATTTTCATCTTATTTTTGTGCAATCTGTACTTATTTTTGTAAAGAAAGGTTGACGCTCTTCATTTAGTTAAAACACTGCAGACAGAACAGATATGATCTTTATGCTACATTTTGCCACATGGATATATGCATTTAAAAGCTTATACAGTTTGTCTTAATTTGTTTTCCTTTAATTGTGCTACAAAAGTGAGGAATGGCATTTATTAATTGTTTTACTCATTATTTCCTGCTTTGGCAGGAACGAGAATCCATTTCAAAATGCCAGACATCTCAGTTATGCCTGATTATTATTTATGCAAAATTCTTTCATATGTTCTGGACAAAGAAGAAAAAATCATGTATCATAAACATTTATTATTGAAAAGTGACTAAAAAGTGAAAAGTAGTTATTGTTTCATATCACACCATTCTTCAAGATTTTAGATCTAAGCAGATCACAGTCTCTCAGATCTCTAGGATATTCAGCTGTAACACATTGCTGCAGGTCCATCTCTGTTTTTCTCAGTGTTTGCACTGCTTATATACAGCAGAGTGCCTATATTCTCTGTGCCTGAAGTTGTAATTTATAAATAACAGTTCATAACAAACTGTTCCTGCATTCTTCTGCTCACAAGAACTGAAATACGCATAAAACATAAGTTCTTCTGGGATATTATGCACTGGGCTTTTATCTAGTGAGCCTATTCCAAATCTAACCTAATGAAACAGCTAGGTTAAAAGCCCAGTATATTTAATTTTATTTATAGCAAAAGCAGCTGTACTAGTTCAAGGCGTTTTATTTTTTCCAAGTAAGCTTTTGCATCATGGTCTGTCTGTCTTGTTCAAATTATGAAGAGAAAAAAAAATTGGCAATGTATGAAAGGAAGAAAGCAGACAGAAGAAACACATTCCTAACATGGATCCACAGTGACACAATGAAGACCCTAGTCTGGGAATTCACCAAAGTCTGGACATATTTGGAAGAAAAGGAGGAAATAAGTCACTTGGAGAGATCTCTCTGAAAGTCAGATATTTTCAGATGAGCTCTAGGTCTCCTTGAAATGTCATGCATCAAACCAACTCCTTACTGCAGATCCAGGCTCTGGTGCTTAGAGGGTGCAGCCTCCCCTGAACTATGGTGTTTTACCATTATAACTGAGCTACATCACCTTTATGTTATCTAAACAAGCTGAAGTCAAGCCTTTACTCCTACAAACGAGTGAAATCACAGAGGCACACTGAATATTGTTCTATGCCAGAGCGCATAAGAAGTTCCATTTTGCATTAAATTAGATATTAACTGATAGTAAGCAATTATTTATAATGCTACACAGAAAAGCTCTATAGGAAGAACACATGCAATTGTGTTTTCAAGCTTAACTCTGTCTCCTGACTGCTGATTGTTTGATTTCTGAAGGCATGTGATGCATGAACACTAGGAAATTATTAGGTTATTTAAGATGTAGGCAGATTTAGACCAACCATGGATATATCTTCCATATATTTAAACATTATTTATACAGATGACAAAGGGTCACATCCTGAGGATGTTGGCAGTCTATAAGATCTCAGGATCTGGCCGAAAGAATCACATGCAGCTTGTGTATTTATCTGAGATTCCCTGTCAATCGGCCACAGAATCCCAGACCATCCAAAGCAAAGGACCACGTCCACAGTCACAACTCTCCGTATCACCGAGCATTTTCTTTGCCTTGCAGGTGCAAGTGGTTCACACATCACAGTGTGGGAATCGCTGTACTATTCAGTACTATTCAGAATTTCAGTTCCTGAAATTATATGGCAGCTTAACTAACACTGGAAGAGACAACATGGGTCAGAGTCAAGTCCTGCATAACCTCAGGCAAGCGTGTCGTTGCCACTAAGGCCAGAAGGGTGCACAAGGACGTCCTCTCTATCCTCTGTACCACTGCACACTAAACATCCCACTGTATTTGATGTGAGACCTTTCACTTTAAGGAACCAAAAACCTAAAAAAATTATCATGTGCAATGACAGGAGAAACTGAGACTCTCACCTATGAGGTGGGCCCTTGCATTGGCCAGAAAACTGCTGGCACTAAAACTCATATGACCTATATTTATGCTACCCTAAAGGGAAAGAGTTCTTCCTCATTTCTGCAAAGTAAAAACAAAGGACAGGCATTTAAATAATACAGGCAGTCTTATACAGCTTAAATAATTTAGACAATAAATGGTCAGTACTGTGAGAGATGGTCCCTCCACGTCCTGTTAACATCTTAACACTAAACCTGAACTACAATTAAGAGACTGAGATAAAATGGAAAAGATACGCTCAAGGCAGAAAGACTTATAGACCTTAGAAATGGATTGCTAAATCTCTAAACACAATTCTTCTGAATTGCAGTGATAACCTTTTATTGGAAGCTGTCTTGTGCCGCTTTTATATTTTATCATCGTAGCACCAACACAAGTGCACTTGGGATATATATGGTCATGGATCCAAGCCTGATGTGTGTTTGACCCAGCCTTTGCAAGAGAAACTCAGTGTGACACAAGTGCCTGGATTTTTTTTTTTTCCACCATCAAGGAAAAGGTTGCCCACTTTCCCGAATCCAAAACTGCAGTGGTACTAGGGCATAACCCTATGATGTCGAAACAGTGATGAGATTAACTTAAAGAATAACCTAATTTACACCTGATAATTTCTGTACTGTCCCTCGCAGGCCATTACCATGATGCATGCCTGACACTGGCACCACAAGCTGCCTGCCAAGCCAGCATCTGACATTTATGCTGTACGAATAAGCACGGAGAGGTACAGCAGGACAGTCTGCATCCCTGTGCAGTGGCTGGGACTGAGACACCCTGACCAGGGCCCTGCACTCAAAGAAGTCCTGTGAAATGTGATTTTCTACTAGAGTCCATGTACAGCGACCCTCTTCCTCCTCCTGTGGCCTCAGAGAAGCCGTATACATTGCAATATGTAAACTGTGCCCCTGCTACCTGGCCCAAGGCATGAATCTCCCATGTCAGTTTAATCAGAAAAGCAGATGGTCTGAATGCGCCTCTGCATGTTTTCCCAGGCAAATGCCTGTTTCGAGAGTACCCCCCAGCTAGGAAGATGAGCTTATTCAGACCCAAAACCTCCATGTGAATAACAACAGAGAGCACAACACCAGGCACATTAGTTTCATTAATAAGTGGTTTTATGCTGAGAGTTTCAAAGCTGCCCAGTGCAAATATCAGCCTTGTCAGAAGTGACTATGACAGTACTCTGTGGACAATATAATAAATAAAAAATAAATAATAACTAAGTAAGTAAATAAACAAACAAACAAAACCCTCAAAACAACAACAAAACCAAACACCCCCCTTTCCCAAGCTGGATAAGGCATAGATTGCCACCTACCACATTTTCTTCTTTGGTCATATTACACAACCCCAACTTTTACCCTCAAGCAATGGATTTGTCAGTATCTCTACCATATAATTTAGCTGAAAATGTAAAATTATATATTTTTCATATGTTTCAGTAGATGTTTAAGTATTTTGTTCTTATTCTTCCCTTTGGTTTATCTAGTATAGAAACAGTCTCTTTTTAGTGTAATGTATATTTTAGCTCTTCAGACAAAATATTATAAACTACAGGTCAAGAACAGCTTTTCCATAATACTGCTCTGTTTTTAAGCTACTGCCACTAGTAAATTAGCAAATATACTTACTACCATAAAGTTAAAGTAGCCCAGAGAAGAACTGGCCCGCGGGTTGATTCAATCCAGGAGAGCAAGAATCAACAAGAACCAAAGTGTCTCCTTAATCCATCAGGGAACTGTGCAAATATGACTCAAAAATAACTTGACCCATGGTGCCAGCCACAGTGAAATACAAAGCCTGCCCCATGTGTACACATTTTAGTTCTTTTCACAGCCACAGCAAGAGGAAGAGGAGCGTTCCCAGGAGCTCAATGTGTGCAGCCTCGCTAGCTGCTGCCGCCAGCTCAGAAGTGAGCACAAGTCCTCTGAAGCAGGGAGAGCAGGAGGTGATAAGCATGAGCTGCAAGAAGCCTGCAGAGGTAGTGGTCACTCCCACTCCAACTATTACACAGCTGTGTGGGATATCTTTCTATCCCAAATGACCAAATAATACAGAAAATCCATTTTAGGGAAGTACTCACCTTTTGCCTAACTTTTCAAGTGGTTTCATTTGTTAGAAACATCAAAGGTGTTATCATAATATGACCAGCCAGCTCTCCGTGCATCATTCAGGATTTCTCTGGGGGCCACAGCCGCCTGATATGAGGATCAAACCCATTTGACATCAGCCTCATTTCAGCATCAAATATAATAAAGATGGCAAGCCCCAAAAGAAACTACTGTGTTTTTCTGAGGAAGGCAAGTGGTATTAAACCAAAGAATAAATTCTCCCACAGTCAGGTGTCCATACCAATGACCTCTCCTGCTTCTGTTCCAGGCCAGCACATAAGAGGATGAACAATCATGAACATCTATTAATTTTGAAACACATAATATTAGGTGTTTTAATGCAAATGGGAAAAAAAAAAACAAAACAAATGCAATTCTGACCCTGTATTCTGAAGGTTTTGGAGGAAAACCAAATCTAACTCCATATTCCTAATGAATACAAAGAAGCTGACTCTTCACAGTTGGCAGGTCGGTGTGAGCCATATAATGGAAATTTGTGGCTGTTCTAGCTCTGGAGTTAGAACTAGGGCTATCAAAATAAAATGATAGATGGTAAGAGATGTTTTACAATATCTGCTCCCAACCTGCTTGCATTTTGCATGGAAGTCCCTTTCATTGTAATGTGCTGGGGGAGCAGCAGATCTGAATGCTCTCAATTATAACTGTCAGCTTCAAGTAACTCAGGTGGGATCGACAGCGCAATACTGGCTTAAAAACAGCCCACATGAGAAGGGAATCAGGCCCAGCAGTTACAAAACAGCTATATTAGAAGCGGGTTAGCTGTTTCCATAGAAATGGAAAGGAAATATAGATTCAATCCCTTCAAATCAGAGCTCTGAACGAAGCAGGAGAAACCAAACTGTTTATAAACATGTCATGTCAAACAGAAATGTCTGGTAAAAGTACAGATGTGCAATGCTTATAATGCTAATGTAACTAATGTTTATAATATAAAGTTAGGCAAAAGGCAGGCGCCGGTGCCTCTGATCCGCCTCGCTCGCTCTTGCTGTAGGGGGAAGGAGGAGGGCTGGAAGGCAATTATGGATCGCTGATTATCGTGATAGCTCAGTCCCTGCCCTTGGGCACAGCAGTTTACAGGGTCCTGCTAGTTCACGCTCACTGGTACTTACCCCCGGTCCATCTCTTGTCACAGGGCCGTCTTTCCTCCCGTAAACAGCAAGACACAGTGCCAGCAGATGGCACTCCAGAATACTCGGCATCATCCCAGCTCCTGCTGCTGGCCAGCAAAGGTGCCTCCCCCCAGAGAACCAGAGGTCAGGGCTCATAACTAAATTATTAGAAATACTCCCAAGAAGAAATGTTTGTAGGATGTGGGGCATGACATAAATCGCTCTCAATTCTGCCTGCAGTGTCGAAAGTCCTCACGCCGTGCACTGCAGCATTCGGCGTGCCAGCAGCAGCACTAGTGAGCGCAGCCATGCTCCCTCGGCTGGGTTTTAAATGCCAAAGTAACCACGACCGCATGTGCACAGCTACAGCAAACCGCCCGAGCAGAAACTGAAAAGAAAATCAAGGAGTGAGTGAGGAGAATAAGCAGCAAATTGCGAGTGCAGGAGACGCCAGAGCAGCAATTACCGCAAGGAAGCCTGGAGACAGCTCCCTGTAGCTGGGAGATGACAGTAAAGCACCGGCAGCCGGAGCACCAGCAGTGTCCGGCCTTCAGGAGGGAGCCACAGCTCTTCCTCTAACCCTTCCCATTTCATACATAACAAAAATCAATTAGCAGACACTTTTCTTTTGCATTTCATCCTGATCTCGGTTTTTTCATTAGCTTGGGAGAGTGTTGGCGACTCCCACATCAGCAAGAATTTCCTGATTGCTTTCAGAAACGCTGCTTGCCACATTCCTCTGAGAAATGCCTTACCATTTGCACAGCATAAACAAGCACACGCATGGGCGACATTTTCTGAAAACCTCTGCAGCAGTGAAAAGCGGACACTCCTCCACACACCCTTATTTCTAAGCATGAACTTTGACTTTTCTGCTTCTATCAGTACTTTTCAAAGAATTTTTTTTGCAATCAAAGGAAAAGAGGAAAGAGGATAAAAGCAGAAAGAGTAAAACATAGCTAAAATAACTGTTTGACACTTCCTGGGGAAGACTGAAAAGAAAAATTTAATTTTATTAAGTATTTTGCAGTAGGCTTTATTCTTAATTTCCAGTATATCCTCTTGTCCACCGTGGTTTCATATGGTGTTTTAATTATCTTTGCTCATAATGGCAGGTTCCAAACTCTTATTCCCTATTTCCAGCATTTTGTCCTCCATGTCAGCTTACGGTACTTGCAACTGAGCTGCAGATGTTTGTGCTCCTGGTCAGGAATTTGCTATGTGCTGTTCTTCTTCATTAGGAATGGCTGATTTGGCTAGGCTGAAACTATTGATGGCAATAACAAAAACATGGGAAAAATTCTGACATATTCCAGATATTAATTTCATTATTTTAAGAATAAAATCCTGCTCTTCCACGGTATTTCTTTTCCAATTAGGATGTTCTAGGTTGGTGTTCAGACCCTTCAAAATAGTCCTGTGTTTTCCTTTCAGCTCAGTCAGTCACTATAACAATGGCCTAAACCATCATTAGACTTGGAGACATCAGTTCAGTAATTTTAATAACTTTCACTTAAATATTTCTACATTGAGGTAAATAGAGATATAGAGCTAAAGCTCTCAAAATACTATGCGGATGTATTCCATGCAGAGAGCTCCAGGAAGTCATGAAACAGCTGAACATTCTACACCCACATTTCCAACACTGTGTTTCGCAGAGCAGCAAGTTGGTTACTATGTCATAAATACCTTATGATTTCTACTGACTTTGACAGATAAAAAACAGGGAAGCAAATCCTATTTCTGAACCATGAATGGAAAAATATGTGGCTACATCAATGCTTAAAAAAAGAATTACTTGAAAAGCCGAAAGCGTTTTTGAAACTAAATGATTAGGTCTTGAAAATTCTCGCACATGTAGATAGGGACATAAAAAGCTGAAAAAGTACTGAAAACCCTAATCTTCCTGATTATGTTTCCTTTAAGCAACTGCTCATTAAAATGATTTCATGCATGTCCTCCTATCATGACTGAAAATTAGACTGACTACTCTAAAAAAAAAAAAAAAAAAGGAGTTTTCTGTCTAGTTGCAAAACAAGGTTGAAAAATGAACATATTTTCCCCTCCCCTCTCACACCCACCCACACAGTTTTTGTTTAGTGAGGATTTCTTTCTTCATTCCTACGCCTTTAGCCCTCCTCCAGGTCTTCCTTCGAACAGTGCCCTGATCTGTCTGTCTGTATATGTGCCACAAAAAACTAGCTGGAAAGGATTTGCAGCCATTACTAACTTTGATTAGATCTCAACAGCTAGTCTAACTATGAACAAGTTTAGGCAGGGTATAGTCATTCCTTCTTGCAGTCCTCCTTCCAGCTCCATGTCTAGCCCTTGTTGAAAGTCCTGTACTAAGTTTTCCATCACCTTTTTCCTACAAACAGCTCTAATAGGAAAGCATAGCCACCTTTCAGTCCCCAGAATTAAGAGCTGATAAAAACACCTCCCTCTTACATAGCAGCTAGCACAGTGTTTGTGTGATGAACAAGAAAAAGTCTTTTTTTCTGTCCACAGAGCTTTGAACTTGACATGTTAATGCTTTTGAACACACGGCTATTGGAACCTCTCAGTTCTTCAAACTGTTCCACTGTGCATGACATATAGAAATAGCCACTTAACGAAACCAAAGACAGATTATGTGTGATATGATACATACATTACAAACATAAAGGTGATCAATTCCTGCTGGGAAGTTACATAAAATTCAGCCCTTGCTCCAAGTACTATTTAATGCAGGCAGTACAATACTGAATGTGTGCTCTCTACCCAAAGCTAGCGCTCTAACCGGGGGGCAAAATGTCATGCTTTCTCTCCCATGAATACTTATACAAATACTTATTTACTCTTTGTAAAATAAAAAAGCTGCATCATGAGAGATTGAGAAATGCATGTACCGTGTCATCAGGCTGTCAAAGGGAGCTGATCCCAGGTTTTTCACTTACTGAATGAAGACTAACCATTAGGTGTTGGAAAAATGAGATATAAAACATGGCTTGTGCAGATAAATGTCCTTTCTTACAATTTTAACAGGACATGGGCCATAAGAACGTCGTAACAATTTTCATGCTTATATTGAAGACATTAGTGGATCTCTTTCTTGAGCACCTAATTCTTCCTCTACACCACACAGACATCTAATTATCAACGTATAATTTATACATATCCAGGCATATAGCTCCAAGCTTCCCCTAACTGCTCAAAGTTTACTCCTGCAACACAATAATGCTGCAAGACCCAAGTCCTTCTGGAGTCCTACATCTGAAAAAAGTGTAATGTATCTTTGAAAGATTCTCATCCAGGTCTACTACCAATCAGTCAATTATTCTCTTCTGCAGGAGTTTTTAGAAATCAAGGTGATTATTTATAATCCTAACTGGGGACTTTGGGCCCCACCTGTTTAGTCCTGTTTGAAAAGTTTTGCCATAGCCGTGTTATCCACTATCTGCAGGATCTGGATTCGTTACAATATTTTACAAAGTATATGGTTTTAAATATTTTTTTCTCAATTAAGTTTTCATATTTCCATGAAAACCTGGTTTCCAAATGATACTTTAAATGAACAATAGCTGATTTCGGTAGCTGCTCTAAAGAAATATAGCATTTGGAGTCTTGCCCACAGTACAGCAGTTTTATGGGTATTAATAAAAGTAGAATTTATATTTATACAGAATTACGTATATGATTCTTGCAACTACTAATGTCAATTTCTCTGAACATAACCTGTTATACACATTAATTTTAAGATTCAGAGTTCCCACACAAACAAGGAGACAAATATATGTCCATACTTCACTCACATGTATCTAACTACGCAGGAATAGAGCACAATAATAAAGGAATAGTATCTAGTAAGTATCATTTCAAAAGCATTTTACAACTTTTAATGAAACCTGCTGTACTACCAGTAGGTAGGTTACCATGCTTCCTTTTGCAAAGGCTGGGTATGATTTTGGAGCTCCATTTTCCCATGTTACCCCAAGGTGGGAACAGGGACTCAGGAACACTTGAAAAAAGGTGAAAGGAAATGCTTGACCTGCAAAACCCCAACATATTTTTATGAGTCTGTCAGTGTGAAGAGAGACACTGTAGACCTAATATACCTGTGAGTCTTACGTACATGCTCTGACTGAGCCCTGTCTCACCATTGCTCTTTCTGCATTGCTCCTGGGATCTCTTGCAGTGCTGTGGTTGTTCCCTGAGCGGACACCCTTTTCCCACTGCAGCTCTCCACCCAGCTCCTGCAGACCGGAGAGTTTCTGCTTCTCCCCTGGTGCTCCTGAGACAGCCTTGGCTAAGCTGTGCAACTGAGGGTGCTGGTAGGACCCTTCTGTTTGAGATCTACTGAACAGGAGGAGATCTCACCTCTCTGATGTAACACCAAATGTTCAGAAAGGACTTAAAACCCCATAGCCAAGTGATTTCACCCAACTCTTGTCTGTCAACAGCTCAGGTATTTCTCTGAGTCTTGCCAAAGGTGCTTGAAAGGAGTCTGGATAGGGTGAACTTTGCTGTGTAGACCCAGTTTTTTAGCTGGTTATAAAAGAAAGCTTCAGACACCAAAACTAAATTTAACACCTATTCATTTGGAAGAATGGAAGATTGAACACCAGCACCTTACAGAAATGGTCCTGAATCTTACATCCAACCCTTCAGAGAAGACAGGAGGCACACAGTAAGGACAGCAAATCTACTTCCTA
Organism: Pelecanus crispus; assembly: GCF_030463565.1. Lineage (NCBI taxonomy): Eukaryota > Metazoa > Chordata > Aves > Pelecaniformes > Pelecanidae > Pelecanus > Pelecanus crispus. The sequence goes on from NC_134643.1 coordinate 13,193,003, forward strand.
ATAATATTATCAAGTATCAATCTGTATCTCTTTGAGCCATCTAATCATGTTCCATTAAAACATTGCACCATATGTCATAGTGCGGATTTGATCATGTTTGCATGTACACATTTGTTAACAGATCTTGGAAATAATCATAAATGATTGAAGCAGTATACTAACTTGTATTTGGACACAAAAGTAATATTTTTTTCTAAATAATAATTATGTTGCCGTTTTATTTTTGTGTATATAGGTAATTAACGTGCCCCCCTAGAGAAATAGGTTGATTTCTAATTCACTATCAAAAGCTTTTTAGTATGACAGGTATATTAATATTTCTAAGTAAGAAAAAAGTTAAACAAGACTGTCATTCAAAGCCAGTTTTAAGATCATTGCCTGCTCAAATCAGGGCTTGGCTAGATTTACATTAATTTCTCCCAACAAGGAATATCTGAAGATGAAGGAATCTTCAGGCTGATGGATCTGATTAAATACGCCATGTACAGAGAAGAAACAGAAAAGATTAGGACAAGGAGAAAAATAGGGAAAATGACATTTTCCATGACTTTTCTCTTGGGTTTCTAACTAAATATTGTCTAACATAGAGAACTGTGTTTTAACTTCCATCTACTACTCCACAAGTTATTTTTCTGTCCTGTTATATAAGTACATCTTGTTTGAGTGCAATAATGCATTAAAAGGATAATAAACAACAACATAATAAAGAATGGTATTCTGCAAAGGGCAGTGCATGGGGACAGCATTCTTGTCCAGCTGATTCTTTCCCAAGGGTGTGGCCCATAGATTCAGAAATATTTCATTTGTTTAAGTTTAAACACTTGAGCATCAGCCTTTCATTACTGTGCTAATAAAATGGAATAATGGATTCATAATTCATTGTACTAGTTGAAACTTCATCTGTACTTGTAAAATTTGCAAGAATAATGCTCGGAAATGTAAGTACAGAATTATTTCAGAGCTCATCTGAAGAAAATGAGGTAGAGCCTGAGAAAAGTTTCTGAACTCTGTAGATAAAGTGTCTTTTAACTCATTTTGTACACCTCAAACATAATTTCAATTCCTTCTGCTTTTGCTTCTTAAAGACCATATCAATGCCACTTTCTATGTCAACATAAGTATTTAGGGCACTGATCTTAGAAACACCTGCAGGAATTTTGTACTCCTTTAATGAGTTATCCCCCTAAAGTAAAGAAACCACTTATTTGTTAAAAGTTTATATTTAAAAATGTGTGCATTCAGAATCTAAATCCATTTGTATTGTTTTACATTGCCATAAATCACAGTTTTACCACAGGCTACAGTAATTGCTAATACTTCTGGGAAAAAACATCCAGAACCCAAATGTGTAACAATGAAACAAACCTGAAAAAATGCAGGTTATTTTAAAAAGTATTAACTATACTTTGATTTTACCTGAAGATTAGCTCATTGATTAATTTAGAAGAGAAGTGTAAGTTAATAGCTGCAATACTCTTATTTTAACTAAAAAGGGTTGATTAAATTCAATTCACCGACACCAAGATAAATGGCTGATAAATAAGTGATGATAAATGGCTAAATTTCTTTACTAATTTAGCCTGGTGCATTAGATACACCAATTCCTTTTTTTAAAATTTTCATTTGCTAATCCAAATAAGGACACTTAAGGAGGTTTATGCCTATTGCAAGAAGTGAACTGTGTGGTCAGGGACAGAGCCAGAATGCGGTCCTAGAATTCGTTAAATTTTGATGGTCAGCAGGCAAGACTGCAGAGTACAATATTTGCCCTTCAGTCTTGCAAACACAGATAATTATTGCACTCTCTGCGTTAAGTTGTCTAGAAACATGGGATATAAAAAAAATCCAAGTCCCCAAAAGAGTTCACAAATCTGGATTATAGCCAGACACAACAGTGAGTGAAGTAAGCAGATGGAAGAATAAGGGCTAGGATAAGGAGCAAGTTTTTCCTGGCAAGTAGTAGTCACAGCGTAACACCTGCCTACTACCGTCCTCTGATCACTGCAGAAAGCCAAGTGTTAGTAGTAACAAATACTGTCAAGTGCCATGGTTCTGCAAAAAGGAGTGAGCTCGTAAAAAGTAAGCACACATAACAGTTAAAATCACTGCTTGAATCATAATTTCTAGAATCTTAGAAAAAAAGTCTGTGATTCAGAATAAAAAAATGTAAGCGGTTACATTCATTCTCAGATGACAGTAAAAAATTTATGTTTCCTTCTACATGTCCAGCAATTATCCTAGAAATTCACTCACTTTTCAAATGACAAATTAATCTTATAACTACTCAAAGACAACACATAAATGTCAAACTAAAGGTAAACTGAGGGATGTATGCACATATAGTAGAAAACTGAAGTTCAAAATAAACCATTAAGAACAGAAATTCCAGTTTAATTTTTAACTCTTTTTCCCACTAGGATTAAAGTGAGTCTGTTAATATTAACACAGACTTTGTTTTGATAATTAATTATAACATATATCCTACACAATTCAATTCATTGGAGTTAAATACTATCATATTTATACCAAGAAAGTGTAAATTACTTTACTTACTCTTTTTGTCTGGAATAGACTTGCTATTTCTAAAACACAAAATTTACTTATTTTCCTTAAATATAAAAAACCAAACCAACCTGAAAAGGTTCAACTTCGACCTATTTCTTATCAGTTTGGTTACCACTGTCTAAGAAACAAGGTGACTTCTTACTGCTTTGCAATGACTGAAAACATGTTCTTCAGAAAGTCTTTCTGCAATAAAAACACCGTGAAAAATCTAGTCTAATTCTTTGCTGTGGATTTAATGTTTAAAAAATAAACTGGCTAATCTCAGAAGATAATAGTTTAAAAATGAATGTCTTTTAGATTTTGCAACAGTACAATCCAAAAGCAATAACTGTGAGTATCTTTTCATATACAAAAAGGATTTTAAAAAAAATTTGATTAACCTTATTTCTTTTGGAGACAACACTAAGACTGATGGACTTCAGTAGGAGCCAAGGTACAACAGTGTTCAAACCTGCTTTAGAAAGACCAGTGCATACACAAAATATGCAGGTGGAAACCTATGTATCTTTTGAGAGAAGAGCATCCTGAGGTTACTAATACCAAAACTGAAGGAGTGATATCAGGAAAACACTGAAGTACTTGAGAAAATAGTATTGTTAATTGAGGAGGTCACACTTTTTCTCATATCAGTAGCAGAGAAAAACAGCTGCCAGCGCAGCACTCATTCTTTAAGTGCAAGCAGCAAGGGCAGAAGATTTTTTCCATTGACATGTAAAAATGCATACACGTCATTTAAGTCAGACATTAAATGCAGCAGTATGTGGGGTCCACTGAAAATTTGGTTTCACCTACTGAGACTTCCTGTAAAGAAGTAAAAAATAATTCAGATTGCATACAATGATGCAACATTTTAGTCTCTTTCCAGCACTCCTGTCTAAAGTGTATCCCACAAGAGACAAAATCCTGTCAAATGAATAATTTGCCATTTTCTCTCATCACTGGGAGAGGTAAGTTCCAATCTGAGACCAGCTGAACTAATACCAGTTGCGCCCATTTACTACTCTACGAATGCCAATAAATTAACCCAGTTAATACATTATTAATTCATTCAGGGCTCCTAGGTCTGTAAATTAAGAGGGATATTAATCTGGGTTTGGAAGAAGTGTCTTAATAGTGCCAATTAATTTTTAAATTGAATTGCGTATTAACAGGTTAACCTTCAGGTCAAGAGGTGCTCAGACATCAAATTAATATATAAGTCAACGGGACAATTGGTATGAAGAAGTACTACTCAATCTAATGATTGCAGAACTGGTCTCCATCCATAACAATATTGGTCCTGTACAATTTTATGGCAAAGATGATGTGGTTCAATGTAAGACTCCAGACACTTAGGTCCGTTTGGCTCTGCTCCTAACAGAATCACACAGAATCACTGAATTTTTGAGGTTGGACAGGACCTCTGGAGATCACCTAGTCCAACCGCGTGCTCACAGCAGAGTCATGTACAGCAGGTTGCTCAGGGCTGAGTCCTGTTGGGGTTTAAATGCCTGCGAAGACGGAGACTCCACAGCCTCTCTGAACAAACTGTGCTAGTGTTCAAACACCCTCAACTTCTGTTATATGCTCAGGAAGTGATCTTGGAGCTATGTGACCCTGCCTGCTTTTATCCATATTACCCATGACATCTGGATTCTAAACTGTTCAGAGCATAAACCATCTCTTATGATGTAATTGCACAGCACAAAGTTCATGGTGATAGTAGGAGTCCTACAAGTAATGCAAGCAGCAGTATCTTCCTAGAAGATCATTCAATATGAAGGCTAAAGTGAAAACAAGACACATGTCAAATCAATACATATCACAATGTCTTGGGAAAGTAATTTGATTCTTTTTAGAGTTCTTTCTGATGACAGTCGTTCTTTTCCTCTTACTCTCCACCCTATTAAAAAACTCATTTTCAAATCTCAATGCATGGTGTTAGTCTCTTTATTTACCTGATGGTATGTTCATGCTTATTCCACTACCTCATTATTAACTTTGGGGTGGAAAACAATGGAGTGAAGGACATCATGTTGCAGCAGCAGAGCGGTGGATTGGAGGCACCGATTCATACATCATTAGCTGAAAGGAACAAAAGAATAAGTGTTACTGTCTTCAGATACAGCAACCCAGACCCTGGCTATGACAAGAAAGAACAAGACTTGCAAATAAAGAATCCTTATGAGAACAAAATACCATCATGGTATGAAGGTTATGAGAGCTCTAACATTATTTAGGTAGAAGAAAACCAACATGCTTCTCCTTGAATGAAATATCTCAGATTAATTAAATAATCTGAAGGAAATTTCCAAAATAATCTAATTGCTCATGCAGTGTTTCTTTTTCATGTGTATTTCTGACTACACAGTCAGTTAGTAAGAACCTTTTTCCCTTTGAATAGTGATAAAAAATTCAACACCTATGCCAGTCTAGCAAACACAGTATTTCTTTCATTTCCAGCTATCGTATAACAAGGCAATGATAAAGTACAGTATCTTTTCCTCCCAGCACAAGCAAATCCATTTCCAAAGACAAAATCAGAATAATTTGACTTTTGAAACTTTTTTTTATCTATTCTTATATTCTACGTGGTCAACACAAGTCCCTCAACAGAGCACAGTAAGAACAAAATTGTGCCTGTCTTGCTTCATGAGGGTGGGGCACACTTCTTCAAATTCAGTGCAAGTGCCTGAGGGTTTTCCCTGGGGTAAGCTGGGGTTCTGTGGTTGAGCCTCAAATATTGTGGACTTGACCTACAATTTACAGGAGCAAAAATCTTGAACTGAAATCTTGATATGAGTCTTCTGTCTTCAAATCATTAGATTTAGGCCATTACATCAGCTGAAGCTTCTTTTTTCTGAAAAAGTCATCTGAGAACAGACCTTCAGTATTAGTGACTTGGCAATACAGTGCAGTCCTATTCTGTGAGCTACTATTGATGGAAGCACCTGTGCAGAAATGTTCTTATTGAGTCTAATGTACAACCATTAGTGTGACTGAGCATGAAGCCATATTCTGAGAATAACGCCAAAACTGCACGGTAATGTAACTCAGCCTCTTTGAATGTGTTTTTATCATCCCAATTCCAAAGCAAAGTCCATCCCGTGCTTTTAAGCATGCATGCACCGATTCCAGAACTATATAAACAAAATTGAATAAAACCTCGGTGATGAGTTTTTATGGGGACGCTATGCATATGCATGGTGGCGCAAATGCCTTTATGTCACATCATCTGGAGCACACACACTGTGGGTGTGGGGCAGAGAGAAGGGGTTATCAGCCTTGAAGTTTACCCCAGTATTCAGGTTTTTGGAGTATTTATATACCACACTGGAATGAAGCCCTGGTAATTCAAAAACATTTTTGCCACTGGCCTCAGTGGGATGATAATTTTACCTAAATGCGCATCCGTCACTGGATAATCTTTCAATATAACCAGCTTTTGGAAGCAATCCGAGTATTTCTGCAGTTGTGAAAAGCATCCACAGCAGGGAGTCAAGACTAGCTGGATCCTGGTCCTCAGCAGCCTCTGACTGGGCAGGGGATGCCCTGTCCCTCCAGCTGTCATGGGGCAGCACAAGTCAGCAACTCTGTGGAATTTAAAAGCTTGGTAAAGGAATGGAAATAAGACATCATCCTCACTCAGCTAAGTTCTCAAGCTTCAGGCTTACTGAGGTAAAAAAGTTGAGAATTTGGCCAGTTCAGTGCTTCGGCACCACTTACGCTGAAGCGCTAAATTGACTGAGGTGTAAATCTTTCCTACAGAGTTTTGCTCATGCTCAGCCTCTGAGCAGTGACAAGCATTGGGTGAGTTTGTGCAGGTATTATTTTAGAGCCATTTTCTCTAAACTCCTCACTGCACCATGCTTTAATATTTATGGAAATGCATCTACAAAACGTATAACCTTTTATAAATTTCCATGGTGATGTCTGTGTGAAATACGCTACCTCTAGTTTCAGAAGTATTTGTTAATTTTCATGACAAAAAGTCTTTGCAATCATATTAAGTGCAAGAATTTTTACATGGAAAGGTGATTCCTCTAAAAGAGATGAGAGAGATGTGCAAATAAGGTTCTGAATGGACATGCTGTCACAATTTTGTGTGGAACATGAACAATACATCCTTAGAATAATATGCTTTCGTTTTATCTTTTATAAGTTCATAAAATATTCATCTTCTCTCCCAGCTATGCTGTGAGATCAATCTCAGCAGCACTGTTAGTTCATACGAAACGTAAAATGAAACTGATTATAGACATGAAAGAGGAAAGCCTCATTTCAGTCTGATCCAAGGGAAATGAAAATGCGACAAGGATAAAAGAATTCAGAGGATAGGTCTTTTGTAGTTTGTTAATCTAAGATATCATCATGTAAGAGCGATAACTATTTTTTTATAGATATTTTAATTGTGAAATAAATCACTGAATACTAAAGATTATAATGGGAACTGAAGATACTAGAAATTCAAATTCAGTGAAAGGTACAGGCTAATCCACATTACCCAGTGCTATCCAATGAGGCTTACTGGTGGGTACATGATAATTTAAGCTAGCGAGTGCACAAACTGGTGCCACGGCAGTGAAGACGTCGTTATTCCAAACCCAGGCAGCTACCTGGCCACGTCTGTTGGTATTTTTCAGAATCCCAGCCACCACAGCCCTGTGTGCTGCGAGCATCTCAGCAGCAGTAATTCACTGTGCGAGCCTCACGCTTCTTTTCCCATTCGCAGTAACAGATATTTGTAGGTTTGCTATCTTTCTAGTGTCAGGCCAAATTTAAAGGATCACTTTCTGATAGGGTATTCTGTGCGGTTTTGTTTCTGTCTTATTCTGTCTCCTAGTGTGAGTATTTACTGAGATGCAATTTAAACTTGCATTTCTGTGGAAAGAGGTCGTCATTTGTTTATTTTAATGGCTCTTACCAAATTTATTTTGACAGCCTGTCTACCAGAACTTCGTCCCTGGGGAAGTTTTTGACCTCCAACAAGTTTTCTATATCTCACCTTAATCAACTTGTGAGCAGCTAGCAAGAGCAGCATAGGAAGCATATAATACCGAGGTTTGATAAGAGAAGAGAGAAAGGAAACTGGAAAAGATCACATTTAAAACAAACACCAATACAGAAATGATCAGGAGAAAACAAAATGTCTCCTGCAATCTTACAAACTCATTGTAAACTACAATACTTAGATGAACTCCTGTCTTTAATTTCTCCTTCACTCCCAAAGGCTGCATTTATTTTTCAGTACAGGCATGGAGACTATTTTCTTCACGTCCAGAAGTGATCAGATTTGCCCTCTGCAAGAGCTATTGCCACAACAGAAATCCTCTAATGGGTTGAGAAAGCTGAGCATTTCCAATTATTTTCCAGCCTAATCAGATATATATTTTACAAAGTTTTGAAGTCTACAATTAAATAACAGTTTATTTTGAAGCCCCAATGGCCAAAGCTATGGAAGGTTTTGGTCTGAGACTTACAAAAAAAAAAAAAACCCACACAAAAACCCCAAATCCTTTTTTGGCTCTTTAGTAAAATAAAACATGTATTTTTTTTATCAGAGCTTTCAGAATGTGGAGGACTTGGGAAAAGAGGTTTTAGATAAATAGCCTGAGGTTTTAGCCTTTCTGAAGCAAAAGTTCTCAAAATCTGAAGCCAGAAAATTGAAAAGATTATATTAGTTATAATACAAGGCTCATACTAGTAAAACTAGGCTCATAAAATATGTGAGTGGCAGTAGTAAATATCATAACAAACTTTTAGTGACGTTTTGGTGAAATTTGCAACTGCAAAGTCTAGGAATTTGCAATTTCTAACCAAAGAAAGGATGGACTTAGAACATTTTCTAAGAATATTACAATCTTCTCAGGCAACTAAAGACATAGGCAAATTTTTTGTGAATTTTGATTTAAACATCTGAATTCTGCCCAAGTCCTAGATGAACATATGTCCTGTGGTGGAGCTAGGTTGTAGTGTCAAGAAGCCTCATGCAGGAATAAGGCTGTCGGGTAGCTGACATGCTAAATAGAAAACTGTGAGAGAAAAGAGGGATTATGCCCATGCCAAAATGGAAAAAATAAGAGATGGCAATGTCATGTAATTAGCATCCAGTCACACAGGAAGCATGCACCAAAGAAGGAAATTTAACATCTTCCGAGTTCAAGTCCAATGTTACAAATGCAATTACAAGGTAGAGAACTCCATTCCTGCATAAATTATAGTAGGTAATGGATGTATTTTCCTTTTTTCCCCTTTGGCACATGCAATACATCATTTTCTACTTGAGGAATTCACCTACCCAAAAGTGTTGCATACTGAAAATACAGACAGAATTCAGTTACTTTTTTTACTGAACCTGTAGTGTTACAGTAGGAAGGATTACTTTCCAGCTACAAAATACATTTATTTACTGAAGTCTCACACTTCAGCTTACTCATATGCTCAACTTTACTCCCAAAAGTACATTGACTTACTGGTTCCTGTGTACCAGATTTAAAGGAATAATAAAAGGCATCTGTGTTGTATTTGGTGAACGTGTTTCATTATGTGCTGTTGTTACTTTTACCCATAGGAAATCCCTTGGGTTAGATATGCTTACATTCATGCTCAGGAGCAGTTCATGCCCTCCTGGGATGAAACCCAATGGAAGGGATTGCCAGAAAGACCTTGGCAAGCCAAAAGGTCTTCTTCAGGCTCTTCATCGGCTAGACACAAAATCTGCAAACTCGCCCCCTCAGCCACACGCTGGGACACTTGCTCTGTCAGTGACAAAGATAATCTTGTTTTACAGCTACCCGTTTATCACCATAAATATGAAACAAAGTTATTTGAAAGAGTATAGCTGCTGCAAAAGGACCTTATATGAGGTTTAATTTCCTTACAATATATTTTCAAAGACCAAAGCAAATTATGCATTTCCATCATGTCCTTACTGCCCTAAACCCCGAGAACATAAACCAGTGACGACATGATGGCAAGACTTTATCCATACACAGTCAACCCCAAACTCTAAAAAGTTATCCCCACTACAAGAGAATACTGCAGAGAAATACCATATCCCTCCGTCATCCTTCAGTTGCAATATGCTTCATTCTATCTTCATCTTAACAGGTACGACCTGCCATTCCACTCACTGCGTGTTCGTCTCTCAACCTGAAAACTGCCATCCTTTCCTGGTACGAAGATCAACTAACATGCAGCTCTGTTTTGGGAAAACTGCTAAGGCTCCTTCCATATGCCCCGCTCCTTCCATATACCCGCCACCTCTCTGCCAAGCCGCGGATGCCTGCGCTGGGGTCTGGCTTACACTGCTGCCCACCTTCAGAAGGCAAAGTTAACACAACTGTAATTGATCTCCCACTGGACCACCACCTCCGTCAGCTCTACATGATATTATTTTAGATGAAGACAACTATCTAAAACAGTTAGAAATGAAGAGTTCGTTCAGCTTGATTTGTCCACAACACATGTTAAATCAGAAATGCTCTGACTTGTAGGTCCTTTGAAATGGGAGTTTGTGCCACAACTTATTTAGCAAGGCATCCACCTACTACCTAGTGTTAATGTCATCTGACTTAAACTGGTAATGGACACTTAAAAAATTCTGATCAATAAATTATTTGAGACCCCTAAGAAATAGGAAAATAGTACCCACAGGATTCCCTTCCCCCATCCTAGGAATATTTCAAATATTAATGACACGTATTTCCTGACATATTTTTAAAAGCTATGTTTTTGGCAGATGCCCTAGTGTTGTACATACATTGTGGTGAACATGAAGTTATTCAGAAATTTACTTTTAATTATCAGACAAATCAACAACTGCAATAATGTACTAACAGAATGACTATAAACTCTAAATTAAGAAATAGTGACCACTTCAGTAGAGTAGCAGGCTTTAGTAGAACAGAGGACTCAGCAAAGAAGTGACTATGGAAACATTTGGGAAACTGAAGGATAAGAAGATGTTATGTCTTGTAATTCCTCTTTTTAGCCATTCCCTTCCTACCCCACTTTTGAACTAAAAAGCAAGACAAAATGCAAGGGCAGGGCTACAGAAAGAAACAAACCTACTGACTCTCTTGCTCTCTTTCCAAGTACCTTAGCCCATTTCTGTCCAGACCAGAGACCCTGTTCCTACTGGTCTTTGGAAAAGGAGACCATTACTGTGATCCTTGTCCCACCACTGAAAACCTCCCAGTACCTTCTAGTCAAAGTACCTTTCCAGTTCCCCTGCCATCTTCAGCTGTCCGTGCTTACAGATCTCTTATTTCCAGTTTTGTGGGGTCTTGGGTATTTTGGTGGTTTTTTTTTTTTAAAAAAATCTTTAATCCCACTTTTGTGAAGCCCCTCACATAGAAGGATACCACTGGCCAGGCCCACACAGTGAAACAGGTGAAATAACTTGCAGGATACAGACTTCAGTAATTTCTCATTGTTTCCCCCCCTCCTGCGTGTGCCCATTCTACCTCTGAGTGCACGAGGACATTAAGTAATTCTGGGAGAACATGAACTGAAGAACGCTGGTTTCCCACAGACTTACACTGAGGCTGATAATGAGCTGTAATTGAAACTTTTCTCATTACCAAGACATTTATATGGTCTCTCAACCATGTGAATCACTGTTTAATAAGAGGCAAGTTCATGTTACAGCCTTTGGGACATTTACAGGATCTCTCAGCCCTACCCAGCTGCCTATTTTCATGAAATAACTTAATTATATTTGAGATAGATTTGGGCGAAACTGCCCAACAGCTTCAAAAGTTATTGGAGAAGTAAAGGAGACGCAGCCAAGCATGATCACATAAAGGCCTGTTTCCATAGGAACCTAGAGGGAAAACAGCAATACAATTTGTGAAAAATTTCATTGCGGAGTCACTTTAATTGAAATTTTAAAAATATCTGACCAGCTTTAAATCATGTGCTATAACACATGCTACATTTCTCCTGCCTTCCCTCATTCAGTACCCCGTCTGCAGACCTTTGCCTTCACGTATCCTACTCTTCTACACCCTGCAGGCAAAAAAACTATGCTTCTTAAAGTCAGGAGGTTGGTCTGCCTGTATTTTGTCAATCTCCCCTTCAGATGTAAACTATTTTTTTAGGCAAGGCAGGCTTCTCAGAAAGACATGCCAACAGCTACAGTCCACTGCTTGCACACGTGTTAGGCATACAACAGAACTAATTAAAGGGAGAGCCCCCAGGAGGAGTGGGTTACAGTATCACCTGCTATCAGAGGTCCGTACTGGGACCAGTGCTGTTTAATATCTTCACCAGTGACATAGGCAGTGGGATCGAGTGCACCCTCAACAAGTTTGCAGGCAACACCAAGCTGAGTGGTGCAGTTGACATGCCAGATCCAGAGGGACCTGGACAAGCTGGAGAGGTGGGCCTTTGTGAACCTCATGAGGTACAACAAGGCCAAGTGCAAGGTCCTGCACCTCGGATGGGGCAACCCCTGATATCAATACAGGCTGGGGGATGAAGGGACTGAGAGCAGCCCTGCGGAGAAGGACTTGGGGGTACTGGTGGATGAAAAGCTGGACATGAGCCAAAAACATGCGCTTGCAGCCCAGAAAGCCAACCGCATCCTGGGCTGCACCAAAAGCAGCGTGGCCAGCAGGTCGAGGGAGGTGATTCTGCCCCTCTGCTCTGCTCTGGTGAGACCCCACCTGGAGCGCTGCGTCCAGCTCTGGGGCCCTCAGCACAAGAAGGACATGGACCTGCTGGAGCGGGTCCAGAGGAGGGCCACAAAAATGATCCGAGGGCTGGAGCACCTCTCCTATGAGGACAGGCTGAGGGAATTGGGGTTGTTCAGCCTGGAGAAGGCTGTGAGGAGACCTTATTGTGGCCTTTCAGTACTTAAAGGGGGCCTATAGGAAGGATGGGGAGAATCTTTTTAGCAAGGCCTGTTGTGACAGCTCAAGGAGTAATGGTTTTAAACTAAAGAAGAATAGATTTAGACTGGATATAAGGAAGAAATGTTTTACAATGAGGGTGGTGAAGCACTGGACCAGGTTGCCCAGAGAGGTAGTGGAGGCCCCATCCCTGGCAACATTCCAGGCCAGGTTGGACGGGGCTCTGAGCAACCTGATGTGGTTAAAGCTGTCCCTGCTCACTGCAGGGGGGTTGGGCTGGATGGCCTCTAAAGGTGCCTTCTAACCCAAAGCATTCTATGATCCTATGATTCTATGAGCAAAACGCATCCCAGTTCTTGGGTAGAGTGAAGCTCCGGAGGTTGGAAATGTCATTCTTTGGCCACTAAGGTCATTTGGGGTTTAAGGCCACGGAGCAGATGGCCACCTGAGTGAGGGTGGTGAACATCTGGTGGGTGACAGTAAGCAGATTTTACAGAAAAAAACTGCCACCCCTCTCTTCGCTGTAACCTCTTCAGGTGCAACACCCATCTGAGCTATTAGCTCCTGTCTCCTGTGGCCACAGTAACCAGCAGTCAAACTTACGCCCAGGTACTACTCAATGGACTGAAGTGTGAGACCCCCAAACGGAGGGAAAGCACTCCGGGAACGCTCCTAACACCGAGATCCTCGAAGTCTTTTGCCTTTCTGGCCGCAACTCGAAGCCTGTCAGTCGCGGGGTCCTTCCCCGCCATCAGCAGAACTACTGGACCGCAGCATCCCTCTTCCTCTCCATCTCGGGCAGGCTCGCCAGCCTCCAGCAGACCGCGGATGCGGCCGCGCCGGCCCAGGCCCAGGGCGCTGCCCGATCGCGCTGCCGCCGACGCGGGACGGCGGGGGCCCGGCCCGCTCCGGCGAGGGGGGAGCCCGGCCGGCGGGCGCCCGAGGCAGCCGGGAGCCGGCGAGGGGCGGCCGCGGCCGGGCCCCCCCGCGCCATCTTGGCCCGGCCGCCCCCTCTGGGCCGGGGCCGGGCGGCGGCAGCGCGGTGCGGGCCGGGGGCCGCCGCTCTCCCCGCCGGGCGCCTTCCCCCCCCGGCCGGGCCGCTCTCCGCCTTCTGCCGGCCGTGCCAGCCAGCCTCTCTCTCGGCCTTCACTACCGGGTCAGGCGAGGCGGGAGCGCCGAGGCAGCGCCCGCCTCGCTCCGGCACCGACACCGACACGACAGCCCTCCTCCTCCTCCTCCTCCTCCCCGTCCTCCTCCTCCTCCCCCCGCCGCCGCGGCCGTCCCTCCCTCCTCCCTCCTCCTCCTCCCTCCTTCCCCGCTGCCAGTTTCTCTACAACTAGTACACCCAGGCACAGGCAGGGTCCCGGCCGCCGCGGCTGCCATGGATATCAGCTAGGGCCGGGCGGAGAGGGCAGACAGGCGCTCCCGACACAGCTCCCCAGCCCCGCGGGGCCGCCGCGCCCTCCCTCCCTCCCGCCCGCCGGCAGCAGCGGCGGCCGCTCCCCGCCCGCCCCGAGCCTGCCCCGGAGGAGCCCGGCTGCCCGGGGAGGCGGGGGGGAAGAGAGGGCGGGAGGGAAGCAGCACGGAACACAGGGAGGGCGTCGGGCAGAGCATCCCCACGGCAATGTCCAAGGGCTTGAAGAAGAAAAGCCACTGGACGAGCCGAGTCCACGAGATCGTGATCGTCAGGAACCCGGAGGGGCAGCTGGGCTTCGAGCTGAAGGGGGGCGCCGAGAACGGGCAGTTCCCCTACCTGGGGGAGGTGAAGCCCGGCAAGGTGGCCTATGAGGGCGGCAGCAAGTTAGTGCCGGAGGAGCTGCTGCTGGAGGTGAACGAGACCCCCGTGGCCGGGCTCACCATCAGGGATGTGCTGGCCGTGATCAAGCACTGCAAGGACCCCATCCGGCTCAAGTGCGTCAAGCAAGGTAAGGCGGGGAGGGCCCCCCCGCCCGGGGAGCCGGGGCAGGCCCGGGGGGAGCCGGGGGGGAGCAACTTTGTTGCTGCAGTTTGACTTTCCCCCCGCCCGCCGGAGCCGCCCCCTCCCCGCCGGCGGGGGGAGGATGCGAGCGGCGCTGCGCGGTGCCCGCAGCCGGGCGAATTAAATGTGCGTCAGTGACAGCGCTTCGCCATGCCGCGGGGGGGGACGGGGGGCGGCGGCGCCGGGAGCACCCCCCGCCGCCCCGCTCCGCGGCCCCGGCCCCGGCCCCGGCCCCGGCCCCGGCCCCGGCCCCGGCCGCCCCTCCGCCGGCGGCGGCTGCTGCTGCTGGCGCTGCCGGCGGGCCCGGAGGGGCGGCCGGGCACGGCCCCGGAGCGCGGCTTGCCCTTGGCTCCGCTCCGCTCCGGGCGCCCGGGCTTGGGGGCAGGGGCTTGCCGCGGCGCGCCCGGTCCCCGGCGGCGTTAAGGGCGGCTTTAGCATCTCTTAGGTGTCATTAGCGGAAAAGTCATTCGTTTGATCCCCCGGTGAAAACGATCGCCTAATCCTGGGGAACGGGGAGCCCAGAAAAAGTGGGAGGGAGAGGCAGAGCGAAACTTTTGGGAGAAAACGGTCTGCTTTTGCCTCTCCTCCGTTTCTCTTCTTTAAATTGGAAGTGCTGCAATAGGTTAATGCGTTTCCAGGAAAGTCAGTAGCGGAGAGACGCCACAGATGCTGTTTACATGTTTGTTTCTGTCCTCTTCAAACTGTGCTGAGTTGGGCTAGCTGCAGCTGAACGCTTGTAAGGAGGCTCCTGCTACCCCAGCAGCGTTTCTGAAGCGCAGGAGCTGTGAGCTGCTCTGGGACCCGAGTCTGTAGGGGCTCCTTGGACGTGGATGGTGCAGCGGCTGTACGCGGATTGCTAAAGTACGCATTTCAGCCGGGCGGTGAGCTCGGCCATTGAAAACTCGGGGATTTCTGCGGTGGTAAGATTTTAGATGCCGTGCGTCAGAGATGCTTGTCCTCTGTAACTATAGCCATCAGCCTTTGCTCAGAGGACGTACAGGAGAGTTACTCTGACATTTGGTATAATTTTGTAATTGATATCATCAAATCGTATCATAGAATGGTTTGGGTTGGAAGGGACCTTAAAGATCATCCAGTTCCACCCCCCCTGCCATGGGCAGGGACACCTTCCACTAGACCAGGTTGCTCAAAGTCCCATCCAGCCTGGCCTTGAACACTTTTAATTGGCGGTTTGTTGCTTAAAGTGGTATTTGTGATACTTCTGAATGCTTGAAAGATACGCCAATTACAAGTTTATCCAAACCCGGCAGAATCAGTAGAAAGAATTTGACTCACTCAGGCCTCCAGAATGTACTTTATGATATATTCAGTTATCTACATAAGGTCAAATCTCTGAATAAAGATATGATCTGGGATTTTTCTATTTGTCCTTTTGGGTAAGTTGTGCAATATGTTGTAGATCATATCTTGATAGTCGGGCAATGCAGGGAGACACAATAGTTTATGTGATAAGTGAAGATTAGAAAGGAGTATAATGGATTGTCTTGCAGTGGAGTGTCATCTCTGGGCACCTGAACTGCAGGAAACCTGCTCTCTAGTTTCCTCTTTTTATTAATAATTTTAGTGTGAGTGGTCTTACTGTGACGGGATTCAAAAAGAAACAGCAGTGGAAGTGTCAAGAAGATGAGAGTACATTGTCTGTTAAGTTATTTAAATTCTTACTTTTTTTCTTCCAGAAATCCTATAGACGATTTACAGTAATACTAATTTAAGGTTACATTCATTTACTACGTGAAACAGTCTCTGTCCCACCTCTTCACTGTTTTTCTAATGTCTCTCTTTAAGTCAAAGCAATCACTAGTGATTCAATAATGTGTGCACCCTTAATAAAGATATCTGTCATACATGAATTAGGGACATTAGTCAGGCTTCTAGTCCGTGGATTACTGCAATTTCTTGAATGAGACATAGAGGATGAATTCTAAATTCTGCCTGGTTCTTATATATATCTCTCTGAGGAGTTTCACTTCAATATGTTAACACACTACACTTTTGATGGATGCAAGTCCTCAAAGCACTGGCCAGATGACTGTGTGTTTGGAAATGACAGTTCTGCATAGATTCTTGGACTGAGAAAGACTTCCTTGCTGGAATGATCTTTCTTGTGCTCCAGCATCCTTTACTTCGCCAAAGGCAGAGGCCTTCCGGATCCAAGTTCCTATTTTTAAAAAAGGTCAATGGTTTGTGTATTTTACCACCTGACTCCTCCTTCAGTGTAATTCAGACTAATCTCTGCACCCCTTGGTTACAAAATACAGACAGCAGGCATCTGTGTTACTCACAGTAACAAATTACTATTCCCTAACAGTACTTTGCAGCAGTGTGTATGAGAGAAGAAGCTGGGCAATAAAATCTTTCTATGTTTTTGTAACTTTTGTTCTCCTTTTAATTATCAAACACCTTTAGTGTGCTGGAACAAGGTTAATGATGCCATTATAGTTGTTTCCGCATAATTTATCAATGATATCTCTGCAAATTAGAATAGCATGACCTTGAATGCACCATGTGACCGTAGCTGCTTCTTCAGTGCTGCCTAGGAATGAAGTCGGAGAGAGAAATGTGAAGGTAGGGCACGACTATTTATAATGTGATGCATAAGAGACTGTGAGTATTTGCTTGAAAGTTTTGATAATTCAGCAGTGAAAATTCATGTGTAGATGAAATCAGAGAAGGGCTAATTCAGTTTACAGGAATTAGCTGTTTTGAAGTACGGAAAATAAAGGCGCTTTCATGATTTTTCATTATGTTGTGTTTGATTAAACACCCCCCTCTTCGAAATAATGAAATACTTCATCTTTTATCACATTATGAGGTGAAATAACTTCTTTAAAACAAGTCTGATGGAATATTGCTGTTTCACGTGAGCTGAACATCTTGAGCTAAAAATACTAAGGAATAACAATCATAAAATGTAGGAGTTGTTGTATATCATCAGAAGGAGTAAACACCATGAGAAACTAATTAGCACTTCCATGATATGATCCGACATAGAACTTTTCTAAGTATGACACCCAATAAATAAGGTTTTAATGCAGGAAATTATTGCCTGGTTTTGCATGGGGAGAAAAGATTGTAAGAATAATTTTTTTTTTTTTAACCCTTATTGTAAGAGTTCGCAGAGAAGTATTCCTTGGAGACTATTTCCTGTTTGGTTTTTGGTTTTGGGTTTTTTTTTTTTTTTTTTGTGAGCCTCTTATTGTGCTACTGTTGGCAGAATCACAAAGATTCTCTTAAAACACATGGGGTGAAATCTTGGCCCAGATGAAGTCAATGGCAAAGCTGTCCTTGACATGAAATGAAGAAGACAGGAATTTCCTCCGTAAAGTCCTATGCTTTTTTGAATATATACCCTTTCAATGGGAGAATTTTGAACAGCAGTCAAATTAGTCGGGCATATTTGTAAATGTTATGCATTCTGACCTTCTACTCATTCTGGTGAAGAGAAAAGCCTTACCGTTTCTGAAAGAAATACTTCTGGATTTCAAATGTGATTGTTTTTACATGCAGAATGTTTTAGATTAAGTACTGTCTTCTTCCCACAGATGCACAGATGCGTAGTTGTAAAAGTAGCAATGTGTTAAGGAAAGGCATCCTAATTTGGATAAGCAATCACAGGGGGAAGAGTCATGTGAGGAGCAATGCTGTCTCCAGTTTACTCTCTGTTCATCACTGCTGTCTCAGATCCACAGTATCTTTCTCCAGTAATTCCCGTCAGCAGGCGACACAGGCCCTTGATGAGCACAGACTCTGATACAGCTTTGATTTTAGTTTGAAGAGTTGTAGGAAGAGCCCTCTCAGTTGTACTGCATAAACCATGATCTTTATTCTTTGCATAGAGTTATAAACTTCCACAGATGAACTCAGCAGAATCCCAATGAATGGTCTGAAAACAAGGATTTCAGAACTCAGGAGCACTGCAGCAGATTTTGTCCTGGAGCTGCTGTCTGACACGTCTCTTCCTCAAGGAAAATGGTTTAGACATACTAAGTAACCAGGTGATCTGACTAACTGAGCAATTTAATTTAGTTTTAGAAGTATTTAGTTGTATGACCATATGAAACTAGTAGTTGAACTGAATAACAGTGATACTTTATATTGACGCTTTCTAATGTCTCTGATTTGACTGTAAGTCGTCAGACTTTAAGCTTCAACCCATAATGCTTTAGTTCCTTCTGCAAAAAGGCATTTAGTACACATAATGTAAGCAGGGACTTAAAAGCAGTTTTACTTGCTCAGTCTAATCATTTACTTAGGAGTAATTATACGCTAAAATGTTTTGCTGACTGTAGATGGACTTGGGCATATTTGCAAGTGCTTTTCCAGTCAGGAGAAGATTTGGACCTTCTTCAGGATGGATACAAGAGTGGCTGTGTTTGGGCAGACTGCAGGTCCGCATCCTCCACATCCTATTTCTGGTAGTGGCGACAGCGGTTTCCCAGTGAAGAGTAAAGGGTCAGGACAGTACTGTCCCAGCACCCAGTGATTTGTGGCTCAGGGATTTAGTAGCCTTGTAGTGGTTTTGTTTTGTTTTGTTTTGTTTTTTTCTTAATGAGTTCTTCCATGAGTTTTGCAATTGAAACCTGGCTTGCAGTTAACTTTTTTTTTTTCTTTAAAAGTCTGTGACAAGCCTTTCGACAGAGAAGTACAGGAATGTTTTGGTTTTCCAAAGTTTTGCCCTGCACATGTAAATACCATGTCACCTGGTTAAAATGTTACTGTTTTCCTACAGACTTTTTATT
This sequence comes from Pelecanus crispus, assembly GCF_030463565.1. NCBI lineage: Eukaryota > Metazoa > Chordata > Aves > Pelecaniformes > Pelecanidae > Pelecanus > Pelecanus crispus. Next base: position 13,212,142 of record NC_134643.1, read on the forward strand.
CACATTTTCCTGTGTATAGTTATGTTTTTAAGAAATTTCTTTGGTTATTTAAATTCATCAATAATTCCCTTCTATGTTCATTAAAATACTCTGGGCATACAGATTGTCTTTTTGTGGTTTTTCTTGCTGGGTATCAATATATACTGTCTTCCAAGATGTGAATGTTGGATAAAATTTTCTTCACTAATAAAAAGAACAATGTTTTACAATAGAAAGCTGCATGATTTTCCCAAACAAAAAAAAATCACAAGTGTCTTGCAAAAAACAAACCCAAAGAACTATGAAAACCTGCATGGTTGCACTTCTGGTATATAATGCAAAGATATTCTTTGAAAATAAACTGTACTTCAGACCAACTCCTTTTTACTAACTTGTGCTCCTTAGGATTTTACTAACTCTAGAAATTAAGAATTCTCTTTTTACCGTTCTTACACTTGTCCATCTTAATTTAAAGACCATTGAAGCTGACTTCTGACTCATGTAGCCGGTGATTTATTCTTCAGCTCCTCCAGAGAGGTTGTGATGTTTCATGTCAGGAAGTCTGTGTATTCACTGGCAGTAGAATTATATTCATCAGTCTTTTTCCTTCTCTGAGAATTATAAATGTGTCATTAAAGGATGGGGCCATGACTTTGTTAGTGCATCATTTCCTTGAAGAAATGAAATAATTGAGAGTGCTCTGCTTAGTTCTGTTGAGTCACATATGGTAAAGTTAATCTCACACTAACACTTGTCCATCTGTTGATACTGTTGACATCAAAGGAAAGTACTGGTACGAGGGGGTAAAACTGCGTCTGACTTATTTTATGCATCCTATAACCTCACCTGCATTAATTCAGGATTTCATGAAAGATCTGCATTTTCAGCTTTTGTTTTCAGTGTTCGTGATCTTCTCCTTCCTCTGTATAGTTGAGGAGCTCCTTTCATAACATGAAAGAGTTGATAAATTATTCATCTACATTTTTTGTATACAAGTAGTGGTGTATACATGGAAAAAGTGCTCCTTCAGAAGGGATTTATGTGAGGAGGTGGTCATAACTGTGATTTAGAAAGGGTGATGGAGAGGAAGGTGCTGCCGTAGTTGTAGAAGCAGATGTTTCTTGTTCTTCTCTTCCTCATAGCGGTATAAACAAATAAAAAAAAAGGGAAACTTTTTTTGCTGGAGAGCATCAAGGCAAGGGTCGAAGAACATAGTGCTATTGCTTGACTTGGTTAACATTCTGGAAGTAATTTTTTTTCTTCCATACATATAATACATGTTTATAAATACATGAGTATACATATACCTCTGTTTATATTTTTTTTTGAGAGCTATGGGTAGGACTTTTTATCTGTAGGTTGAGAAAGTTTGTGTAGTGTTGCTACACAATAATATAATATATAATGATATTTATGGGCTACAGCACTAATCTAGAACGTTTTTCATACAAGTTTTGATGCATATACATATGATAGTTACTATGAACCTGTTCACTCTGGTGGCCAAGCAATGTGCAGTATGGCACAACGTTCTGCAGTAGGAAACAAAATCATCATAAACTTTGGAATAAGATTGACTAGATGCCTACCCAAGCAGGTGCAGTCTATAGCGCAGAGTTTGAAGGTATTGATTTCAGTAGCAAAGTGCCTATCTTTGGTTTTTGTTGCTGAATGTCATTGCAGTGATGGCCTTAACTGAATTTTCTAAAATCGCAGGGACTGTGATCGCAACAGTATCTCTCTCTGGCACACCTAATTTATTACAAATCAGCTTTCTTTCAACCTCATGGAAATCTACCCAGTAAGAAGGTGTAGTAGTCTTGCTGGCCATTTGTATAGCTTTCTCACTGTAGGCTGAAGCTACCACAGTGGAAAGTGGAACAGTAGAGAAAAGGAAGAGAGCGATGGCTTTAACAAAAATGAACTTTATCTAATGTTCCTAAACTGGACAAAAATTCATTGGTGATTGATAATCTCTAAACCAGTACTTATGGTTTGAATGTTCTTTTGACATTAGCCTAAAAAGTATCATTTATTCAAACATCCTATTCATAATTTGGACTCTTCACTAGAAGTTTAGTTGACAGAAGGCTGTTGTTTGTTTATATCTGCCATATATTTACCCTTTTTACAGTGTGTAAATGAACCACAAATGCATCATTTCTGAACTCCCAGTCAGCACATGCAGATCGCTAGGATCCAGACATATTAATCAAAAGGTATGTTGCTGTCAACACCACTTCCAGGTGTCGTCTTATTCATATATAGGTTATGATTAGTAATATATGAATAATGCTGTTTCACTCTGCTTATCAGCTTCAGACATTTCCTGGATCATCTTCTGGATGTCTTTGATTATTTCCACAATGCATGAACTCAAGACAAAGGAAAGTAAGACAAGGAGCAAAATGGAGGAAGTAAAATGTGGGAGAGAAAGTCCCAGGAAGAACAATTCAGAGATTATTAAACTAAAATACTACTGGTTTTAGAAATCACATGTTCAATTCAAGAGAGTCTGCACAGCCCTGAGGAGATTCTCCAGCACAGGGAAAATCAGCACAGGGAAAGTGCATTTCCTAGGTCTGTCTTAGTTCCTCAAGATACGTTGAAATCTCATGCTGGGCTAAAGCTGGCCCTCCAAAATACCCACAGCTGACTCATTCCAATGCAAAAATTGTATTCCTTCTTCTTTAGCTGACATCATGAGTTGTTCTTAAGGCTTCTATGTTTCTGTCCCAAGTTCTTACCAAAGTAAGGTGACTTTTTTTTGTGTAGGGTGACTTTTGTATGTGGGTGACAATCCTACAAAAATGGAGATTTACCAGGTAGTGTTTAGTTGCCATCACGCCAGAACTGCATGCTGGGTCCCTTGCTGCTGAGGCAGCACCTTGACCTCCCTGGCTCACTTTCTGCATCCTCCCTCTCTGGTACCAAAATGGTTGTGGTGTCATTGACCTTCAGAAGCAGTGCTGGCCCACAAACACTAAGTAACCTCTGCGCCTTTCTTTTCAGACCTCTGACCTTGAGAAGCAAGGGTTGTAGTTCAGGTGTTCAAGACCATGTGAAAATGGAATTAAAACCCAAGCATGCTTGTGTTTTATGGCTGGCAGACAGAATGGCTATTCCACTGCCAGAAAAATCCATAGGTGAAATAATGCCTGCTTACATTTCTATATCGCATTTTTCTGAGTCTGTTGAATCATCCTTGGTTCAGATCAGTGTACTTCAAGGAGCTCCCCCCATATGCCTGTTCTTTCTTACAAACCATGGAGCCTCAACTGCCACCAATGTCCTTTGTTCTTGCCCGCTCCCACAGCTTTTCTGCTACTGAATCATCTTTGTTCAGGGCTTCCTGTGCCTCTGGAATTCACCTTGACCCTTTCAAGTAGTGCGTCTTTCAGGTCTGGCATTAGCACCAACTAGTTTATTCTGCCAGTAAGATATTTCTTCCCTCTATGCTCGAATTTACTTCAGAAAGCATGCAGAAACTTGATTTGACCCAGAATTTTGGCATTCCATTATTCCAGATCATTCCTGTTCTGATGGGAGCAAGCTTGGTATAACAATCTCCCATTGTCCCTGGTCTGGGAGATACGTGACACAGCCTTGACAACATATGGTAGTCTCTATAGCCGCTGATGGCAGTCATTTCATTGAATTACCCAGAATTACTAAATTGTTCACAGAGTCCCCAGATTATCACACTGGGGGCCAGGGTTTTCCTTTGGAAATCTGTTAGGTCAGTCACTGAGGACAAAATTGAGATCACTCACTATCTGCAGAGTCACAGTGAGTTTGTTTGTTTGTTTTTAAAAACTCAGAATAGAAGAAATATTGTGTCCTCAGTATACAGAAAAAAAAAGCAAGTAGAATATATTTTATAGTTATGAGTAGTGCTGATAGATTCTCTATGAATAGCAGAACAACTGGAAAATAATAGTAAGAATATAATGAGCAAAATTTTCTACACTGTATACTAACAAGTAAATTGTGTAGTTGTGTTAATGTAACAGTAGTATTCCAGAGTGGAAATCCTTCCTGGAAACAGGTACAAGTTGTTTTCTATTGCTTACCTATTTAATCTTGATATCTTCATATCTCACATCTTACTTGTGTTTGTCAAAATGAAATGTGGAATATTTTTTATTCAATTGCCCATTTTACATTTGGGCTTTTTGTAGTAAAAAAAGTTCTTCCAGCTTTGTTTCCTTCATGGCAATCATGAATTAATCCTTGTATTTCTGATAAAATGTATCTGTTTTATAAAGCCACACCTAACTCGTACTACAGATGCGGAAAGTTACTACAGAAAGGGAGCAAAATTAGAGCATCAGCCTCATTCCAGGACATCTGTTTCACATGTAAGTTCTTACAACACGCACATTTTTTGTTTGCTTGATTTTAAACTCAGATTAAAAACTGAGGAAAGGTCCTTTTTGTAGCCTGTATGAGTGATATTGAATAGTTTCTAACATGCTAATTCACATGGCTGGTTCTTTAACTAGTTTTAAATGAAATGGCTGTGTTCGTTTCTGTTATTTCCTTACTAAGTCCTTCTGTGTGCTAAATCTGCATTAATAAATGTCACGTAAGCCTCTCTTACGCTTCCAAAATGGTATGTTAGTGTAAACAAGGATTAATCCCTTTACATTTTAATTCTCTGTCCTTGTATTTTTACAAGAACAGCATTTTATGTTTCCAAGTATTGCGGAGTCCTGTTGCAAAGTTAATAAGCTGCCAGATCACCTAGGTGCTTCCATCACTGAAGTGCAATCCTCCTGGAGTGGGAAAGGTAGCAGCTGCTTAACTCTTGTAGCAGATTGGGGCAGGAGGTGAACACCTTTTAAATTTAAACTATCATGGGCTTTGCTTAGGTAAAGAGCAATTACCCCCAAATTTCCTGCACAGCCACTACATTATTCTTTGCAAACCTCTCCTTGAAGCCGAGTTCCACTGAGATGGCTACTCTGCACTTGACAATATGAGGTGGTGTGCTGTGACTCCTGTTCATTATATTGGCAGTGATTGTTTTTGCTGGTATCTCTGTTTTCTCTTTTTGTGTGGGTTTGTTAGATCTGCCTGTTGTCTCATGCATAAAGTCTGAAACCTTTTGGTGAGAGGAACTGCCTTTTTGTTATAGCAACTAGCATGACGATTTCAAGTTGGGAGTCTCTAGTTTCTATGGTAATGTAAGTAAGTATTCACATTAAATTCAGAGTTAGCCATAATGACTTTCTTGGTAATGGTTATTGGAAATATTCTGTATCATTTTAACATAGGATCTGTAACTCAAATTGACAGTATTTCAGTCTTGGTGATAGAAGCTGTAAAGTGCATAAAAGTTGAGCAATATGATTTAAAGAGAGGTACCCAGGTATGACTAATGTGGAGCTTCTGCTATTGGTAGCACTGGTCTGTTGTCTCATGGTCTTTCCATTAGCTACTGCTAGTGAAGTCTGTTCAAAAACCTTAGCTATGTTGTATACAGAGCATAAATTTCCTGAACAATTTACTTTTTCTTTTTATCTGCTCCATTTACTGGTGGAAGAACATTTTCCCCCGTAAACTTCTAGAAGAATTACTGGAATTTCTGATAAGCCAGTAAAAAGCGCTTTTTCAACACTCACTCTATTTGGTCATTTTCCAGTAAAAATAGCATAAAAGATTTCAGGAAAAGAATGTATCACAGCACTGGAGGTTTCCTTGGAAAATACAGTAAAATCAGGATGTTGGGTTTTCTGAATTAAAAGTCAGTAATTAAAATATTAATTAAAAGGTCTTCTGGATTCATATTTATGTTGTGTTTTTATGTTATGCCTGTGGTACTTGTGTACTGAAATACTCTTCAGAACAGATGAACCCATAAAATTTAAAAATGTCTCCTTTAAATACGTGTGAAATATTGTAGCGGTTTGTGTACAGTTAATCTGGCTTGAAGAGGTATAACAGCTGCTTTGCCTTGATAGGAATTCATGTCTGTGTGTGTGTTTTAAGGGTAATAAAATTAATGTTTCTGAATATAAAAGTTGGAGAAACTGAAGGGGGTTTTTTGCATACCTGAGAAAGCACCTCCTGCACGTGCACAGAGCAGTATCAGTTTCTCTTAGGAGATGTAGCAGATCCAATTGGGATCCAATAGGGTTCTTCCAGGTTGATATTAAGTAGATTTCTAGTAAGTAGTAAGCAAGTTTCTTACCAATTCCTGTAGGAACTGGTTGCAGTGAGCTGCAGAATTCCTCCCTCTCTATCTGTTGTTGGCCAGTGAGTGAGGAGGGTGCTGCTGAGAAAGAGATTTGCAGCTGAGACATTAAAACAGAAGTCTTCACATGTATCCCTTTAGACACTAATATTACTCTTGTTATTAAACTATTTGAATATCTCCCAGATTCTAAAAATCCTTTAAAAAAAGAGCTTATTCAGACTTCTCCAACAGGGAGTTACCCTTGGTGTCCTCACCAAACTCAGTGAATTTCAGTGTGGGGAGGGAAGCTGGGATGGCATAAAACTTCCTCACATCTTTGGTCTCCTGATCTAGGCTATGAGCTCCCGTTCTTAAAAACTCTTGGGAAATTGCTGAGTTTCACAATTGTAGTGATCATATTTTCATCGTCGTCTTATGGGTTTTTTTGTGTTATTTAAAGCCTGCCTAGGTTTTTAGAAAGAAAGGAAATATGTATGGTTTACCAATAGAACTGGCACTGTATTTCTCCAATACAATTGCTTAGGTTTTTTTCTTTTTATTATTTAAAAAATTAATCTCTTAAAACATGAATGTTATTATTAGGGTATCAAGACAACTGAAATCAGATCCCATGGAGACAGCTACTGTAGGCTGGCAGTGAGAAACAGTCACTGCCCCAAAGGGTTTATAAAGGCTAATTAGACACAGCAGATAGGTAGGAAGAGACAGAACCACACGGAGGTGAAATGACTTGCCAAAAATCTCAGATCAATCAATAGCAGAGTAAAGAACCCTGCAATGTAATTTAAAAGTCTATGCAAGCAATACTGCGTCCAAGTAAAGGCACACAAACTGAAAAAAAAAAAGCCCTCTCCTGTTCAATGAGGATTTCTATTGATTGCTTGAGTAAAATATTTTTGCAGGTATTTATTTTAAATACCATGACAAATCCCATGTAAAGCAGAAACTTTGTCAATAACAAAGAAGGACAAGTGTGCAAAGGTCTGTACAGAGGAGAGAGTGTGGTGGAGTGTTGTCTCCTAAAATAAAAAGCCTTTCAGAAATATATTGGAAGTGGTAAAGTGTAAGAAACCAAAGTAATATACATTTACTTATTTTAATGAGGTATTTATGTTTGTTTGCAGTGCTAATTGGACATGTAGGTACATCAACCACACTATATGATACATTTATTCAAATTTTTCTGGCCTGTTACAGGCCACTGCCTGACGAGTGGCAAATTATAAATAATTTGTGGGGTTTTTTTGGAGGTGTGGGGTTTTTTTCCCTTTTCTTTTTGTTTTAAAAACCTTCTCATTTGTTTTGGAAATATGAGGAGTCCTAAAAAATGTTAGCACAGGCCAAGTTTGGTTTGCCAAGCAACACGTACAAAGTACTAATTAAAAACCCAGTGGGAACGTCTCACTTTTCACAATGCTGGGGGGCTTCAGATTGGCTTCAGTGGGTGGTGGCATCTTTCAGAACCCTGCTGTTGCCATCTTTTGACCCAGATTGGGTGGGACTATTGGCAGAATCCTATTGCAAAAATTTAGGCTAGAGTTGTCAGGTGACAGCCCTCCTCCAGATTACTGAGGAATCGTGGAGAAGTGAGACTGTCTTGGTTTTATGAGGACATACAGTAATCCTAGGCGGAGCTCCATTAAGGCAATTTCACTTGCAGTAACACCAAAGGTTATACTTGGTGGCTCTGTACTTTTGTCCCTCTGTGGAGACCTGTTGGTCCCTCTTTGTGCTTTCACACCCTTCACTTTGGCATCGGCTTCTCATTTCTCACTGGAAACTCTGTCTTCCCACTCCCTTTGGGGAGGCTGGCACTAGGAAAGGGCTGGGGGACTCCCTAGCACTTACCTGGTGTGAGGAATGTTTGCCTGAGCTGCTGGAGTGTGTTTCACTGTGAGGATCCTCTAGAAGGTCTCCATGTCCTCCTCTTTCCGTGCCTGGGGCCTGTGTAGGGTTAAAGAGACGATCAGTGAGAGAGCAGAGTAGGATTTTACCTTGTACAAACAATGAGACTTAGGTCTTGATGAATCCACCCTTGTTTTCCAGGAGAAAGGAATTGGTTAACATTAAGGATGACATCCAGCTGAGGTGCTACTATCCCTTTTTTAATCTCCTTTTATGTACCGCAGCACTTCTAGGTGCTTTAAATAAAACTGGCACAAGCCAGTGCAGCATATTACGGACACCTAAACTGATGAAAAAACTCATGTCTCCTTTTGACAGCCACGTAGTACTGTTCGCTGTACAGCACTCTTTGTTATGTAGTTAGTCTGATAGGACTTTGGTCCTGAAGTTGATCATGAGCACACTGCTGCCCTGCGCTCGCATTATTAATTCATCGAGGCTTTTTACAGGTGCAGTCATTTGTAGGACTAAGGACAAAGGAAACCTTGACAAGCTGATGTCTCCGTCCGGAAAAAGGGCGGCTGGTTCGCAGTGCATGGCAATACCACGCAACAATTTGGTGCAGAAAATGTGTCATATTCTGTGCAACCAGTACCACCAGGGAATAGGTGAGATGAGCGGGACTTTGTCTCAGGCACCAGAGTTAACAATCCATACTCCTGTAAAGAAAAGGTCCAAACTGGATTTGACGGAATAGCGCTGGGATCATTCTCCACCCAGGACCATCACCAGCTCTTTGCTGTCCCGAATTCAGCCAGCAATAGGGCTGTTGAGGCATGCTGGGCGTCCTCGTGGCAGGAGATGAAAATACCTGCGTTTGAAAGGTGCTGGGGTCATCCTGCACTGGAGAACACTGAGTTTTTCCTTGTGCACGTGTGTGTCTCCCACTGTCATCAGAAGGATGGGATAGCCGAAGCTGCACAGAGTGCTGGGCCCAACCCTGTCCCAAAAGAGATGAGTGTGTAGTGGTTGGCCAGCTAGGTGGTGGGGGACCTGAGCTTTCCTCCAGGGAGTGTCAGATGGGGCACCGTGAAGCTGCCCCCAAATAGACGCTTGCAAGCAGGTAACCTGAATGGGCTCCTAAACTGACTTGGGAGACCATCCTGTGGAGCAGGCCTGCACGGTAACCTCCGGTGGCCCTGGGTGGAGGACTACGCTTGGGTAGGAATTCCTCAACTAATATTTGAAAAATTTGTTTCTTTCTCATCTGT